>NC_034014.1:21076951-21161688 GCF_000346465.2 Prunus persica
TCATACCTCGACCAGACTTTGAATCATCAGAGATGTTGTCGTGCTGGTGGGTTCTGTCTCAGCATATGATGAAGCAAACTCATCTCTTCGAAGACTTCTCTAAGGAGTTACCATTTCCAAGCTCCTTACCTCCATTTTTCTTGGAGCCAGAGTCCTTACTTTGGTCTTGAGAAACCATTTTTACAGACAAAACTGCAAGTGAAAATATTTCAGGAAAAGATTAAGAACACAAACGACGGTTATTAATAAAATACAACGTATGATATGATTTTAAACGACGCAATGAAATAATCTCAGACGTAATAAATGTTTAAAACCAAGGTAATTAAACAACGACGAAATAATATAAAATAAGACGTAATAATAACTTATTACGTCGATATTTACCGGACGACGTGATAATTAACTATAAACGATGAAATATTTATATAACGTCGTGGTATTGATGTTCACACGACGTCAATAGTAATATACCGTCGTCTATATAAGGATCCAAAATCCTTCTTTCTTTCTCTGTGAATGTTTGATTACAGATTTGATTTTTCTGAACCATGGTTTTTGTTTTCTAATTTGATAAAATACAAGGCCAAGAAAGAAAGTTTTGGAATCTTATATAGACGACGGTATTTTAATATGACGTCGTGGTATTAACATTCACACGACGTAAAACAATAAGATACTGTCGTCTATATTAGATACCAACCCTACTTTCTTTTTCTTTATATTTTATCAAATTAGGGAAAAACAAAAACCATTGTTCAGAGAAATCAAACCTGCAATTAAACAAGCAAATAAAAAAAGACTATAATTTTAAAAACAACTTTGTCAATTTTCAGACGACGCTAGAATGACTGACGAACCGTCGTGGTCTACATATTTAACCACGTAAATAAGAAGCTACCGTCGTCTTATTTAGTTGAGGTAGTTGTCTTCAAAGTTGAAAACTTTCCCTCTTTGTTTGTATATTTTATCAAACTTGGAAAGAAGTAAAATGATTTTGGCCAGAAAAAAGGTAAAAAGATTTTTCAAACAAAAAACGTATGAGCATGCAAAACAGCAACCAAAATAGTGAAAATGAAAGCTTACCTTTTGCGTGCAATGAAAGCAAGAGGAAGACGATGTTTAAGTTCAGAGACGACGAAGAAGACGAGAGGAAGACGATGAGATACTCTGAAAGTGCTCTGACAAGGAAAAAAGACAAAAAGTTTTCTCTGGGAGATTGAAATTTTTAATCGGGTTTGGAAACAGTGCATGTGTAAGTCAGGTAGACGAAAAGTTGCTTACATATAAAACCATTTCAAAAAAATAATACAGCGGTTACATATAACTACGACGTATAAATTACAAAATACGACGGTACATTTAACTTCGGACGTGGTAAATAAATACGACAGTAGAGTTGTAGGTACCGTCGTAGTAAACTCAAAAATTAAAGTACATAAGTAATAACTCGCGTCATGGTAGATTATTTAACACGTCGTTTTTATTAATGTACCGACGTGGATTTCTGTAATATACGTCGGTCATATCGACGTTGATTTTACAATTTAAACGGCGGTTTTTTTGTAAGGACCGCCGTTGGTTTTAAAAATTTATTCTATAAATTTGTCGCTTTCGTTCATTTTCGGTTTACATTTAGGGTTCCAAGTTCTTCCTCTCTCAAAGACACTGTCTCTCACATCTCAAAGACAATAATTTGGATGTCTTTCTCAAAGAGAAATTGAGCTTACTCGCATCAAATCTATGTCCACAAGAAGAAGCTTGTCAACTAGCCTTCTCACTTCCTTGATCAAGCCTGATAGGACACTTAGTGCTTCTGAATACTCCTTGCTTTCCATCAAAAGAGATGCAAGCCTGGCCTCCACTCGCTGTCGAAGGAAAGTTCGCTTCTCAGGAAAATCTGAAGATCATATGTGCCTGATCCTCTGCTTGATTTTCTTGGCTAAGAAGATCCGTCAGATTTGTGATAGCCTCTTCCTTTATCCATAGAGCTTCAGAAGAAGAAGATGGGTTTCAAGAATGCGATAAAGAATAGAAATGACTTCAGATGGCCTCTAAAGCATGAGCAATTGAATCAGTAGTTGCTGGGAGATATGATGAAGACATTGTCAATGCTTTGAACTATACAAGTCCTGCAGAAAGATAAAGGACCAAACTGTTAAAGAAACTGAAACAACGGCGGTTTTCTGTTCTACCGTCGTCTTTTCTCGTCGTCTATATTAAGGTAAGATGACGGTAGATTTATAATTACCGACTTAGATTATTTTGTTAAACGTCGTTAAGTGTAATACAACCGACGTGGATTTTATTTTTAAATTATAAATAGAGTTTTTTTTTCCGAATTCTTTCAGTTTTAGTTTTCAATTACAAAGCGTGATAAATAGATTTTTCTTTCCCTAGGAAATTTAAAATGAGGGAAATTAATGTTCTAGAATTTGTAAACTAACACGACGCAATATTACTAACCCGAGGAAATTATAAATAGATTTTGCTTTCCCGAACAAATTTTAAATTAATTCAGTTTGAAACAACGACGGTTTTTTGTTATGCCGTCGTTTTTAACTAACACGACGCAATATTTGTTTTGCGACGTGGAATCTTTTCATTTAACGTCGTTAGGTTTAATATAACCGACGTGGATTTGAATTTTTAAATTATGAATAGAATTTTTTTTCCCGTGACCTTTCAGTTTATTTTTCAATTACAGTGCGTTATAAATAGAGTTTTTTTTCCGGAGGAAATTTAAAATGAAGGAAATTAATGTTCTGGAATATGTAAAGTTTCTTTTTTGGATGACAGATTTAAATAAAATAAGAATATAAAAACAACGACTGTTTTTGTATTATTGTCGTCGTTTTTCGTCGTCTTAAGTAAGACTAAGACGACGTAATATATTTGTTGAGCGACGTTGATTTGTTTTTTAAACGTCGTTAGGTATAATATAACCGTCGTTGAAAATTGTCTCTCTGATTGCAAATTTGCAACGACGTTAGGTATAATATTTGTAGATACACAAACGCACACACATCATCAACTTCCAAAAAATTGTCTCTCTGATTGCAAATCTGTGTCATCTGTTAAGATTATGATGTGGAACAGAGTTCCATCTGGTAAGATTTCGTAACCCTTGGGATCTCAGAAAAATCTGATTATGTCGGCGGTTTTCTATATAAACCGTCGTGGTTATTTCAATTCTTGTCATTAAGTACATCTACCGACGTAGGATAAGAAAATCAAAGAAAAAAATTGTTAACAAAAATTCTTATTAAGACGACGGTTTAAATTAAAGGTACGACGTATAAAATAAATAAATACGACGTTAAATTTTATACGATTTAAAGATAACGTCGTAGAACTATACGAGAATGACGTCGATATATTTATATTTTCCATCGTTGTACATGAATTTAATACGGCGATATTTTGTATTTTAAAGCCGTGGATTTGTTTGTAATTATACGGCGTCTTATACGAAAACCTCGTCGTGTTATTTTATGAGTAAAAACGGCGGCTTTTATTGAAATCGTCGTCTTTACTTTCTACGTCGGTCGATTCATAACTTCTGCCGTTCTTTGTTGGCTTTGATTTTACACTGCGGAAATCTGTTTCAAATAGACGTCGGTTGTTTAATTAGGTACGTCGTTGTTTTTGAACAGCCATTTGAATCTTCATTTTTTAGTTGTCTAAGGTGGTATTACACGACGGTGTTTTTAGAACCGTCGTCTTTTTAAAAACCACAACGGTTTTCACTTAGACCGTCGTTGTTTTCTGGTCGTCTTTTTCACTTTTTGTAGTAGTGTGCATATATGAAGGGTGTCCCTCTGGCATATATGGAGAGATGTACTGGGAAACTCATTGGTGATATCTTGGGGAGGTTTCTTGAGACTGATTCTGGGAGAGAAGGTACTTGTTTGGAAAGCTTTCTGAGAATTAAGGTTGTTCTTAACGTTACTCAAGCCCTGAAATGATGTCTGCGTTTCACTTTCCTAGAGGTTGGGAGTCGGCTTGTTTTGATCAAATATGAAAAGCTTCCCAATTATTGTTATCTGTGTGGCATTTGTGATCATGTCCTTAATCAGTGTTCTCTTCGGGAGTCTGCTATTAACCAGGGGGATTTCAAACCCTTTGGTCCTTGGCTCAGAGCATAGGTCAAAGAATGGTTAGATGAACCTGAGATAGAACCACCTAGATCACTCCGGCCAAGATGGGTGATGAAAGCTCCAAGCTCAGACGAGTTGGGCTTTGCCGGCTAAGTCATACGACGGGAAGAGGATGAAGATGAAGGAGATCAGTTACGGCAGGGCACCATTAATGATATTAATGGTGCAATCAAGGCTGACCATCATAAGAGGCGTAAACTATGTAATGAGGCAATTCAAGGAGATTTAAATCAAGAGCGGATTTTAGGGGCTGATCCTTTGGCATTTAACCCACGAGCGCCTGTTGATAAAGGAAAGAATTATTGACAATGGTGGTGTTTTCTCTCCCTTAGTTATTGAAATTAAAAGCTGTCATAACTCCAACATTATGAACCCTAGCCCATCATCTCTTCCGAAAATGGGTCTGCAAGTGAAGCAATTCAGTGGGCCAACTAAAAGTGTTAATCCAAAACAAAGTGGGCAACGAGGCCTATCTTGGAAGGCTAAGGCTCGAGCAACCTAACCGGTAGCTCAAGTCCAAGAGGAAAATGTGAGCCCACGACAAGCAAGACAGAGCATTTCTGAATTGGACTTTGAACAAGAGACGGGGTTAGCGGGGCTACGCCGTCAATCTCAATGAGACTCATGGCTTGGAATGTGCGGGGGCTTGGGAACCCCTACATAAGACATTTTCTTAGAGCTCAAGATCCCGGTTTGGTGTTCTTGATGGAGACCTAATTGCTCTCGACTCAAATGGAAGGATTGAAACTGAAACTTGGTTTTCACAATGGATTTTGTGTTAGCAGGAGGGGCCTTGGTGGAGGACTCATGATGTTTTGGTGTGATGATTGGACAGTACAAATTTTCACTTACTCTATTGGTCATATTGATGTTATGGTCACTGACCATGGATGATACACATTCCGTTTTACTGGCTTTTATGGTAACCCAGATTCTTCGCAGCGTAAACATTCTTGGGATCTCCTTCATCGTCTTGCTAGTGTTTCTTCTCTCCCTTGGATTTGTATGGGAAATTTTAAAGAAATTATCTCTAATGTTGAGAAGGTGGGGGGCAACCCACCCACGACCAAAATGGCAAATGGATGAATTTAAGGAAGCCATTTCTGATTGCTACCTCAAAGAAATACGTTTCTTGGGCTCTCATTTTACTTGGAGCAGAGGGTTTGGTGGAAGCCTGGTCAAAGAGCATCTAGATAGAGGTTTGGCTAGTCATTATGTCTTTCAACACTTTGAACACTTACTTGTCCACCACTTTGTCACAGATGCTTCAGACCATGCCTCCTTGGTTTTACACGCTGAAATTCATGCTCATGCTACAACTTTTCGTAAAAGGCGTTTTCATTTTGAAGCAATGTGCGCGAATGAAGAGGGCTGCCGTAATACTATTCTTGAGGCTTGGGGTGAGGCCTCTCGTCAGTCTCTACCTCTCACAAACAAGTTTTTACTTTGTGCATAACGTCTTAATTCTTGGGGCCAACAACAGTTTTGTTATCTCCCCAAAACAGATTTAGCAATGTTATTTAGAGCTCCAAAATCTTGACTCAGATGCACCCAATTTTGACACAACCAGGAAGCATGAATTATCAATTAAACTCGATGATCTACTTGAGAAAGAGGAGTTTGTTTGGAAACAAAGGTCCCGAGTTCAGTGGCTTCCGGAGGGTGACCGGAATACACGTTATTTTCATGAAAAAGCTCGCCAGAGAGGAAGGGAAAACAAAATTTCTAGGGTCTTTGATGACAACAACTGCTGGTTTGATGAGGAGCCAGACATCCAAAGGGCTTTTATTGATTATTTTCAGAAATTGTTCACATCTGATGGTGCCGTGGATTTAGCTAATATTATGGATGCTGTTAAAACCAAAGTAACGCCTGAGATGAATGCCCAGCTTACTCGCCCTTTTGATTTGTCAGAAATTAGTCATTCCCTTTCCCAAATGGGACCTTTGAAAGCCCCTGGTTCAGATGGATTGCCTGCCTTATTTTTCCAAAGATATTGGGATATTATTGGAGAAGATATTGCTCTTATTTGCTTACAGATCTTGAATAATGGCAAGAGCATTAAGGAGTTTAACCATACGTTGGTGGCATTGATTCCGAAGATAAAGAACGTAAAGAATGTGAAGGAGTTCTGACCTATAAGTCTATGTAACGTCATCTACAAAATTGTTGCAAAAACTCTAGCTAACCGTCTGAAGATCATTTTGCCTGAGGTGATTTCAAGTGCTCAAAGTGCTTTTGTTCCTGGCAGATATATCATTGATAATGTCACTCTTGCTTTTGAGCTTATGTATACAGTCAAAAAACAAAGACGAATTAAGGAGCCAAAAGTTGCTGTGAAGCTTGATGTCAGTAAGGCATATGATTGAGTTGAGTGGAATTTTCTTGGCAAAATCATGGAAAAGCTTGGCTTTGCAACTCGTTGGGTGGATTTGATTATGGAGTGTGTGACAACAGTTACTTATTCCATTATTGTTAATGGGCAACCTGCTGGCCATATCATTCCCTCGAGAGGCATCTGACAAGGTGACCCGCTCACTCCTTATTTGTTTTTAATTTGTACTGAAGGGTTTTCTTCTCTTTTAAAACAGGCAGAAAATTTGGGTCTTATTAAAGGAGTCAAAGTAGCAACAAATGCTCCCCCAATCTCCCATCGTTTCTTTGCAGATGATAGCCTATTATGTCTACATGCATCTCTTGCTAGTTGTCAGTCATTGAAAGATTTTCTTACAATAACCTATGAAAAAGCAGTTGGGCAACGAATCAATTTTGAAAAATCTACTATGGCGTTTGGTCCTAATTTTGATATTCAACTGGAAAGTGATATGCATCAGATCCTTGGCATTCCAATAGTCCAATTCTAAGAGAAATACCCTGGATTACCAACGGTTGTTGGACGAGCTAAGAAGGCTCTCTTTGTCAACCTATGCAACAGAGTTGGAAAACTTCTTCAGGGATGGAAAGGAAATATTCTCTCAATTGCAGGAAAAGAAGTCTTAATCAAAGCAGTCGCACAAGCTCTCCCAACTTATACAATGAGTATTTTTAAACTGCCCATATCTATAACCAAGAAGCTTCAAAGTATGATTAGCAAGTTATGGTGGGGAAGAATGAGAGATAACTGTGGTGTTCATTGGCTCAAGTGGGATGTCCTTTGTCGATCAAAGGAGGATGGGGGACTTGGATTTCGTGATTTCACTATTTTCAATCAAGCTCTTCTTGCTCAAATGGCGTGGAGAATTTTAACACAGCCTCATGCTCTGGTTAGTCAAGTTCTGAAGGCCAAATACTTCCCTAATAGAAGTTTCTTACATTCTGATTCCGGATCATCACCTTCTTATAATTGGCAAAGTATCTTATGAGTCAGTGACTTGCTTCAACAAGACATCAGATGGGGCAGTGACTTGCTGTGAAGCTTGATGTTAGTAAGGCATTTGATCGAGTTGAGTGGAATTTTCTTCGCAAAATCATGGAAATTGGCTTTGCAACTCGTTGGGTGGATTTGATTATGGAGTGTGTGACAACAGTTACTTATTCCATTATTGTTAATGGGCAACCTGCTGGCCATATCATTCCCTTGAGATGCATCTGACAAGGTGACCCGCTCTCTCCTTATTTGTTTTTAATTTGTACTGAAGGGTTTCCTTCTCTTTTAAAACAGGCAGAAAATTTGGGTCTTATTAAAGGAGTCAGAGTAGCAACAAACGCTCCTCCAATCTCCCATCTTTTCTTTGCAGATGATAGCCTATTATGTCTACATGCATCTCTTGCTAGTTGTCACTCATGCTCTAGTTAGTCAAGTTCTTGAGGCCAAATACTTCCCTAATAGAAGTTTCTTACATTCTGATTCCGGATCATCACCTTCTTATATTTGGCAAAGTATCTTATGGGGCAGTGACTTGCTTCAACAAGGCATCGGATGGAGAGTAGGAGACGGTCGTGATATTTTTGTTTATTTTAATAAATGGTTGCCTACTCCCACCACTTTTTGGACTATTTCCCCACCATCCTTTCCTCTGAACACATGTGTCTGTGAATTAATAAGTGGTGGTTTTTGGGATATTCAACATATAAGGGCACATTTTTTGGACAAAGATTCTGAAGCTATTTTATCCATCCCTATTTCTCTTTTATCCCACTGCAACAAAGTTCTATGGCACTATACTTCTAATGGCCAGTATTCAGTTCGTAGTGGCTATTGGATTAGGTTACACCATTCAAGAGATGTTGGTGTGAATATTAGTGGCTCTAATGTTGGTCAAGGTAGTGGAGCAGGAAGTTCGAGTTCAATGTGGAAACAAGTTTGGAGGCCAAGAGTTCCTAATAAAGTTAAGCTTTTTCTATGGAGGGCATTACAAAACGCCTTACCTTGTCGTTGGGCTCTTACCTATAGACATATTGGAGTTGATAGTTGCTACCCTCGATGCCATGGTTCTCAGGAAACCATTATTCATGCTTTATGGGGCTGTCATGAGGTGAAAAGGATTTGGAAACTTTCTTTTCTTAGTGAAGTGATTAACTGTTGGCATGAACCTACTTTGTTGATCTTTGGTGCCATGCAATTTCAGTGGGCTTGAACTTTGACCTGGAGGTTTATGCTTACCTTTCTTGGCTTATTTGGCTTGACCGAGATACACGAATGCATGGCCAAAAAGGACGTCACCCTGATGACTTGTATGCAACAACCATCGTCTTTCAATTGAATTTATCTCCGCCAACACTACACCTGTGCATACTCATTCTCCCTCCTCTACTCATTGGTGTCCTTCCCCTCCTGGTAAGTTGAACCTGAATGTGGATGACGTTTGTAGTACTTTCGTTTGGAAGCATGGATCGTGGGCAGTTGTTAGAAATGTGCATAGAGATCTTATGGGTGCAATTTCAATCCCTATCACTGGATGTTTCTCTGCCAAGATTACTGAACTCTTAGCAATTCAGGATGGCCTTCAGTTTGCATGGAAGGCCGGCTGCGATTCGTTAGTAGTTGAGACAGATACGAAGAATGCCATTAATGACATCGTCTCTAGTACTGAGGCTTTTGGGGTTGCAGGAGGAATTCTCAACGACATCCACATTATCTAGAAAATTTGATTCACTTTCTTTTGTATTTGCTTCCAGATTGTGTAATACTGTGGTTGATAGACTTGCTAAGTTTGCTTTAGGTAGTGTGTCCATAGACGTTTGGCTTGAAGAGGGTCCTCCATGGATCAATGTGTTTCTTCAAGCTGATGCCAATAATCTAAAGTTGTCATGATCTTTTGTTTGTAGCCATTATGGAGCGTGTGGCACTTTTTTTCCTTCGTCCCAGGTTTTGTCCCAATGGGTTTTCCTGGGCAAGGTTTTAATGAGGCCACGTTTGTTTGCTCGAGTCTGTAACCTTCTACAATTTTAATGAACATTTACTACTTCAAAAAAAAAAAAAAAAGGAGTTGAGGGGCTAGAGCATATATTTTCTGAATTCAAGGACAAAAATGCGAATCGGGCAAGGAGATTCTTATCAAGACTGTGGCATTGTTGTGGAATGTTATGGAGTGGGCAAAAATTTGAGAGTTGGACAAAAATGTGGGGCTGGCAAGGAGATTCTTATCAAGATTGTGGCCCAGGCCCTCCCTCTCTATACCATGAGTTGTTACTTACTGCCTAAATCTCTCTGTGCTGATCTTCACAGGTTCCTTGCTGATTTTCGACAGGGTGGAGATGGAGGGGAACGGAAAATACATTGGCTAGCGTGGGATAGACTCTGTGCTCCTAAGGATGAGGGGGGTCTAGGGTTCCGAGACCTCTATGTTTTTAACCTTGCAATGCTAGCCAAACAAGGCTGGAGGTTACTTCAGTATCCGGACTCTCTCACTTCGAAGATTTTGAAAGCTAAGTATTTCCCAAATTATTCTTTTCCTGATGCGCCAGTTAAAGCCACTAGCTCTTTCACTTGGAAAAGTATTTATGTTGCTAGACCAATTCTTTTGCAGGGCTCTAGGTGGCAGGTTGGAAGTGGCGAGGGCATTGATATTTGGAAGGACTCGTGGGTGCCGTGGGCTATCACATTTCGTGTTATCACGCCAAAACCCGCCGGATGTACGTTATCTCAAGTCCAGGAGCTTATTCGACGGAACAGATGAACGTGGGATCTCCCTATCTTTGCTACGGTTTTTCTCCCCCCAGATATGGAGGTGATCCGCTCTATTCCACTGAGTATTCGCAGAACCGCTGATGCTCTAATATGGCACTTTTAAAAGTGCATATAAGCTGGCGCTTGCTGAACAGGGTATACGTACCGCTGCCTCTACCTCCTCTGGGAATGGCTTCAAAGCTGGGTGGACTACACTCTGGAAGGCTAGGGTGCAAGGAAAAATCAAATTATTTTGGTGGAAAGTCTGTAGAGGCATACTCCCTACCAAGGCTGCCCTCTCCAAGCGTAAGATCTCGCTAGAGACCTCCTGTGTCTTTTGCGGGGCTGAGTTGGAAACCACTATTCACATCCTACGGGACTGTCCATTTGCTCGTGGAGTGTGATTGAGTTCCTCCTTGTGCAAAACTGACGTGCAACCTCAGACGTGTGATTTGAATGATTGGTTTTTGCACTGTGCTGAACACCTCCCTGTGGCTGATTTCGACCTTTTCCTTTACACTGGCTAGGCCATTTGGCATGCAAGGAATGAGAATGTGTGGAACAGCCGGAAGTCCTCCCCGGACATTGTGAGCTCTGGTGTTGTTGCTCGATTGTCGGCCTTTTCGAGCGTCCATGTTCGACAAGGTGGTGGTCCTAAACCACCTACGATAGTCCCGAAGTGGACCAAACCACAGCCCGACTGTGTGAAGATCAACGTCGATGGCTCCTGGATCGCTAACACATCTGCAGGCGGTATATGAGTTGTGGCAAGGGATTCCGATGGGGCTTTCGTGGCAGGGAATGCATTACACGTAACTGATATTTTTTCGGCGGTCCAGGTCGAGGCTATGGCTGCTAGGGAATGTGCAGTCATGGCGGTGGAAAGGGGTTTCTCTAATTATGTCATTAAGAGCGATTCTCTCCAGATCATCACTGCTTTAAGGACTACCACTACTGATCGTTTTGCGATCGGCCTTATAGTGGAAGACACCAAAAGCTTACTGGTTCCGGTCACTGGAGAAGTTACTACCCATATTCGTCGTACTGCGAAGCTTGGCAGGAATATTGGTGTAGATCTCACTTGGTTTGAGGAACTACCAGATTTGATTGTTGATTTGTTATTTGAGGATTGTAACTAGGAGTTTTTTCCGGACATGGTCGGAGGGGGATGGGGGGGCACTCTACCGGAGGCAAGTCCCCTGCTCCTGCTTGAGGTCAAGCGAGTATGACTACTTGTTAACCTGACATTCGAGCCTATTGGTGTAGAGACACTCACCTAATTCCCAATAACTTAGCCCGTTTTCTTTTTTTGGACTTATTACGGTCCTTCATCAATAAATACTACAACTTTCGATAAAATAATAATAATAATAGGGTTGCGTAATGTAATTCACCTTTTTTATGGTTGAACTATTAAAAATTTTATTTAAAAATTCTTCCCAAAAACTTGACCCCCAAAATCCGAAAACCCAGAAATTGAATTCCCAGACAAAAATAAAAAATCCAAGTCGTCCCTCCTTCCTCCGTTCCCAAAATGGCTCTGCTTGGGGACGACGGTCGTGGCTACGAGCTCGCCTGTAAACTCGAGTCTTGCAACGTCTGGCGCTCGTGGCTCGGCGACTCCACGTACGCCAACTTCGCTCCCTTCCTCAACTCACCTTCAACCTGGGAAGCTTTCATGGACTCCAAATCTAGGGCTCACCTCCATCTCCAACTCCGCGCTCGAGCTCTTCTCTTCGACAAGGCCTGCGTCTCCCTCTTCCTCCGCCCCCATTCCAATTCCTCTTCTTCTTCCTCTTCCTCTTCCTCTTCCTCTTCGCTCGCTGTTTCCAAGCTTAATCCCTACTGTGAGTGTGTCTCAGTCTCTTAATTGCTTTCCTTTCTGCTTAGTTTTATGGTTTCTGATGGCTGCAATTTTTTCGTCGTTTCAGATTTGCAGTTGCACCCGGACGACGTCTACTTCACTCTAGAGAATTCGTCTCAAGACGGGGTTCAAGTTCAACAGCGTGACCCTTCGGTGTCGTCCAAGGTATGATTTTCCAGTTTTCATGGATTTCATTATGCATTTGAGTTCTGATATGAATGAGTTTTTTGAGTTATGCATTTTGTTTTTGGTTTTTTTGGTTTATTATAGTTGGTTACTGAGAATTCAATAAAATTGGGTTATAAACAAACAAGTCCTGAGATTTCATCTCCTGGAATTCTCTTGGGTGCATAACTGGTGAGCTTTTCTACATTTGGAAAATTGCCCCATTTCCGTTGGCTAAACCTTTTAAGTGGTGACCTCACATATATTGAATTCTTGAATCTAATATTCTTTTCCAACCTAGTGAATTTCATTTATAAATTGAACTGAACTACTGAATTCATAAACCTTTCATGGAAAAGTGTGGCCGGAAACTTGAGCAAAAAAATTTAAGCATAGAAACTGTGGAGGGTTGTTATATGATTATTAGTTTATGTCTGTGTTTGCAGATTCAATCAAAAGCAGCTTTTGGTGTTGGGTCAAGATATGGAGAATCTGAAATTGATAATAAACCATCAAGATTTAAAAATGACGAGCTGCCTGAAACATGGTATAATCAGTTTATGGAGAGATACAGAATTAGCAAACCGTATAGGTTGTCATCAGCTGATCGAGAATCAGAGAAACGTACACCAGAGGAGATGTCTGCTTATCTTAAGCTTCTTGAGAGGCATAAGAAAAGACGTCTAGCTTTCAAGGAAGACCAGTATATGGGATATGGAAATCCCATATTAGAAAATGTATCACACATGAATCCAAATTCTGTTTTAGATGGTAGTAACTCAGTTGATAGCGAAATATCTTTTTTCCCAGAAACAATGTTTACCTTCAACTGTGTTCCCGATAGTGCACTTCCACCCTTGAATAGAGAGGAAGACAACCAGAAAGTGGAATGTTATGGAGTTCTTGATATGTTGCCTCAGATTATGACTAGGAGTCCTGTTATGCTTGAGAGGCTTGGTATCAGGCCTGAATACCTTAGCATGGAACAAGGAGGAATCTTACATCGTGGAAAAAATGGCTCTGGAGGGAACAGAAAATGTCTTAGTAAGGAACAAGCGGCACAGTTATCTCAAACAGTAATAGCCAGGATGTTGACAAGTATTGGGTTTGAAAGTGCTACAGAAGTTCCAATTGATGTTTTCTCTCAGATGCTAAGCTGTCATATCAGTAAATTGGGTGGCAGCTTGAAAGTTCTTACTGATAGTTACAGAAAGCAGTGTTCGGCCATTGAACTACTGAAGATGTTCCTTCAAACGATAGGCTATAGGTGAGTTTTTGGATCTAAGGTGGTTTTTTCATTTTTGTTTTTGAAAGTGATCTTATCTGATTTTAGTTTCCTTATAAATTATTGTTGCATTGTTGGACTTGCACCTCGTAATTTAACTATAAGCTATTACTTAACCTGGTATGAATTTTTCCAAGTCAGAAGAAAAAGAAGAGGAAAATTATTGATCAACATTATTTGCACCGATTATGTTCTTACCATACATCATGCACTCATGATATTGGGTAGAGACCTACAAGTTGTGATTGCAATTTTCATGAATATAGTTTTACATTGTAACCTCTGAATTAATCATTAAATGAACTGTTGCTAGCTGATATGTAATAGCTGTATTGTATGTCGAATTGTTCTCATCAGGATTTTGGGGCCAAGCTTTACTCTTTCAGTGCTCTTCCTAACAGAGCATAGTTTCCCAGAGAGGGTGTATTCATTTCCACTTTAAGAGTATTCTCTTTGAGATTTTGATGCTGACACTCACCTTAGCAGTCAATAAATATGATTTGAGTCGAACTATCCTTATATCTTTTGAGCACTTGAGTGAAAGGCCACATTATGCATAACTTGAATGGGCTTGTCTGTAATGCTGACCAAGGGAAATAAAGGACGTTAGGTTTTGACTTCCAATTTTAAACTTCACTTCCATTATGAACATTGTATTGTGTTTGTGCAAGTGTATTCTTTTTAAATTAATAAGATTTAATAATGCAAGTTTCTAGTGTATCAATTACTTACGCGGCTTTTTTTCCTCGCAAGTAATTTTGGCCCTTTAATGGAGCAAGTCAAAGATGGCTCCAGGAATTTCCAACAAACTCAGCAGCAAATTCATGGAAGCCAGTCACAATTGCAGCCACAGCACCAGAATCCCATTCGACTACCCCAGCAAGTATGGTTAACTTCAATTGTTTCATTTATAATTGGTTACATTTTGATTTGGATTCTTGTAATAATTGATTTATGGATAGTTAATGGGTAACTTGTGGGAGCACATATCTTTTCTCCAGTTTGTGAAATAGCTTCTGAAGTTGATGAAGTTGTAGGGGTTTTGTACTTTCCAAAAGGGATGTTTGCGTAGTATGACATTATTAATAATGGTTTTTTTCTTACATTGTTTGGTGAACCTACAGACGTCTAGACAAATGCTTCCGCAGATGCAACAAGTTGCGCTTTCTAAAAATGTGCCTTTTCAGCAACAGCAGCCATTAGAAAGAATGCGAAGACGACAACCTTCGACTCCTCGTGCTGGTATGGATATGGATAAGGACAGGCCAATGGTACAGGTCAAGATTGAAGCCCCATCAGAGTTACCCATGGATGGTAATGCCTTCTATGGTTTGAACAACAGAAATCTCCAGATGCAGTTCAGGCAGCAGATCCCTGCAATGTCGAATCTTACAATGCCAAATGTCCATCCTCAGTCAGGCAATCAATTTAGACAGATGGCTTCTTTACAAATTCCTCAAATGCAAGCACAGTAAGGAAAAATCTGAAGGAAGAATAATAAAATTACAGATCATCCGTTTCAGTAATGCTTCACTGAATTTCTGGAACTTTCTCATGTGTGCAGGAACGCTGGTGTTCTTAGGGCTCCACCAGTGAAGGTGGAAGGATTCCAGGAGTTGATGGGTGGAGATGCTTCATCAAAACATGATTCAGACGAGAATAGGCTGACCTCTCCCATAAGTAAATAACAATCAGCATACACAACTTGTACGCTTGTTACCCGTTCTGACCCTCGCCGCACTGTCTCACATTTGTTGTAAAAACTTGCTAATTTTGTATGCTAACCCATGCTTGATGCATATATAGTTTGATGACACTAAATAGTTTCTTTTAGCTTTAACAATTTTATCAGGTCTTCAATAGTGTGTAATATATATATTTTTTAACACCATAAATCTGTTTAACTATTTTTATATCCATGAATTACCCTTCTTGCAAAATACCATACTGGTATCTTGTGTTGGAAGCTCATTGATTCGAATGTACAATGTTCTCTTAAGTAATGATTATAAAAGGAAAAAAAGAAAAGGGGCCGCACACATACTTCCATTTCTCATTAAGTAAATTTGTTTGAATCAAGTGTGGTTACAATTGGAGTAGGTCTAAGTTTGGATCCTTTTTTATTTCTTTTGTGAATTTATTTATTTTAGTGGAGAAGGAGGGGGTGGGGACCCCAAACAAAGCAAACTACTCATATAATAAAAACTCTTTCCCCTCCTTTTCCCCTTCTCTCTGTCTTGTTTATTATTATTATTATTATTTTTGAATAAAAGCGAAAGTCTAAAAATTTCAAGAGGAGATGAGTTTTTCAAACATACATTATCAATGTGCTATATGGATTCGAACATAAAATTACTAATTTGCGAATCAAATCATTTTTCATTGAGTTAGACCCCTGTCCACTCTCTGTGTCTTGTATTTGTTTTGGCACTTTTGTTGTTATTTGTTACATGAATGGACAGCAAAGATGCGCACTGTATGACACATGACTACAAATGGAAAGATGAACGTGTGCTACCCCTCACTGAATGCTTGCATTATTCAGTCTTATCTTATTGAGTGGTTGTTTTGCCTGGAAAGTGAAAATACAATAGTGATGTACGGTGTACTAAGCCTGATAGAATAGTTTACGTTATTGAGTGTCTCGTTTCTTTTCGTCCTTTTTGAGCGTGGGACTCTGTAATTTATTTATGGGAACCAATTCTTTTTGTCTTGAACTTTTTATTTGAAAAATGAGTTATTTTTGTAATAATTGATGGTTTATTTAGTAATCTTATGATTTAGGGTTTGGGTTGTCTCCTCTGCAAATTTGAGAAGGAAGAACATCTTCTCTTTTGTAGCTATGGAATATTCACCTTTATTTAGAGTCCGTTAAACGAACCCTAAAATTAATCGAGTACACCATACTACCAAACTATTTATTGAATTACTAATTTATCTTAATATAAAATGACCAAAAAGATATATTTAACACAACTTTATCTTCTTCATCCTCATATTCGAGCACACAACCAATCCTGACAACCAAACACACATCGACATGGCTTTTTCTACCTTCAGCGACGACAAAATAGTTGGATAAGACCTGCTAGATGAATACCCCGGGAGCACTTAGGTTTATAGTAAAAATTCTTATGTGTTCCTACCAAAAGCATTATTAACAGGGATGAATGACCTGACAAGGAGGGGTGGATATTTTATATGCCAATAGTTTGTCAAAGTTGGTGGTGTGTGAAATGCATTTTCTATTGGGAATTGGGTTTATGATTCAATAAAATTCAACCAATTTACGTTCGGTTCCAAGGCACTAGGTGAAGTTAGTTTGGGCTAAATATGAGTATTACTTTTGCGTTTAATATTGGGTTTTTGCTTAAGTGTAAACTGTCTGGTTAACGAGCGTATATCTTTTAACAACTAGGTTTTATGAGATGTGTTTTCTAGAGTGTATTAAGGTGTAATTAATTAATTTTACAGTTTGATTTAAATATTAGGATGTAATCAATTAATTTTAGAATTTGTTTAACAACATCCTTTATTTATCAGTATATTATTAAAAATTGAACTCAGGTCAGTTGATTTTTAAGTCCAACGAAAATAAATCAAGTCCAAATACCATTATTTAAAAAAAAAAACTTTGATCTGTGCTTGGCATAGTTCGACATTAAGTAGTAGCAGGTGGAACAATGATGCTTATTCACCCAAGGATTGGGTATTTCGCTGTGCAGAGCAACTAAGCTGTCATGACTTTGCAACTTTTCTCATGGTGGGTTGGGCAATTTGGGAAGCACGGAATGGATTGCTATGGAATAATAAGAAAAGTAGGCCTGAACAAGTCAGTTTGCATGCATCTCTGAGGCTACAGGATTTTTTGCGAGTTAATAATTGCTTGGGGTCTCAAAGTAGGCAAGGTCAAATAAAACAAATGTGGCAACCACCACATGAGAACAGTCTTAAAATAAATGTGGATGGTGCTTGGAAGCCAGGGACCACGGAGGGTGGCGTTGGTGTGGTTGTGAAAGACTCCACGGGCAAATTTGTGGCGGGTTGTGCAACTAAATTGACTAATATTTTCTCTGCGCCATAAGTAGAGGCCTTGGCTGCAAGAACAGGTACAATATTGGCGATGGAAAGGGGTTATCAAAATGTTGTCTTTGAAAGTGATGCTCTCCAGATCGTTACAGCACTTCGAAATCACTCCATAGATAGGTCCGTCATAGGACCTGTGGTGGAGGATACCAAGAGCTTGCTAACACAGATCACCGGGGAAGGTTTTACCCATATTCGTCGTACTGCTAATGGTGTAGCTCATCGTTTAGCTCGTTTTGCCTTGCATATTGGGGGTTCTTTATACTGGTTCGAGTAACCTCCTGATTTTATTTCTGATATATTGTACGAAGATTGTAATTCGTGACCAAGGAATTTCTTTTGCCCTTGATACGAGTTCAAACTTCTTGTATTACCTTTTTAACATCAATAATATTCTATCGCTTATTATTAAAAAAATAAAAATAAAAAAAACTTTGAAAGTGGTTTTTGTTTCCATGGGGTTAACTCCCTGTGTGCCATGAGAATCATTTGATTGTGAAATGAAACCAGAGTCATGCGAATTTTCAACACAAATCCCCCATTTTGCTTTGGGACCAGAGCTATCAATTTTGTCCGCTATGAAACATAACTGTGTGGCTCGTACTTTAACAGGTTTTTCTTGGCACGAGTGTTATTTATTTATTAGCTGGAGGATGGCCGACAAATATTAATTCTCCTCACTATTCAGAGGTGATAAATTTAATTTTCAAGAAAAAAGCTTGCTAAAAATATGTTTACTCTGCAAAAAAAAACAAAAACTTTAGAGGAGCAATTATTTGAGCCCTAATAATTGTACCTTGCTGGATGTATATATACAAGTAGGGCTAGGGATCTGACTCTACTCACAACTAGAATAAAAGCCCTAGATAGCATTATTAATCACCATGGATTCCAGTGATCAAAAGCTTCACATAGCAATGTTTCCATGGCTAGCCTTTGGCCATATGATCCCATACCTAGAGCTCGCCAAGCTCATTGCCCAAAAAGGCCACCAAATCTCCTTCATCTCCACTCCAAGAAACATCGAACGTCTCCCACAGCTCCCTCCGAATCTCTCGTCGTCGTTAATCACCTTCGTCAAGCTCCCGTTGCCCCGCGTAGATGACGACTTCCCAGAAGGCGCGGAGGCCACCACAGACGTATCGCAGAACAAAGTTATGAAGCTTAAGAAGGTATACGATGCTCTCCAACAACCACTTACTCATTTCCTAGAATCTTCCAACCCAGATTGGCTACTCTTCGATTTTGCAGCTTACTGGGCCCCAACTACTGCCCGTAACCTTGGCATACCATGTGCCTTCTTTAGCATATTCATCGGAGCATGCTTAGCTTTCCTCGGGCCCACTTCCCCGGAAATATCCCCGGATGATCGTAAGAACCCGGAGGATTACACCGTGCAGCCCAAGTGGGTCCCCTTCCCGTCCAATGTCGCGTTTCATTTGTTCGAAGTTCATCGAGTTTATCTCGACAGCACTACCGGCGACGAAAGCAATGTTTCAGATGTTTATCGGTTCATGGGGGGGATGAAGGGCTGTGATGTAATTGCAATAAGAGGTTGCATGGAATTTGACCTTAAATGGCTGCGTTTATTACAAGATATTCACCGAAAACCCATTTTACCGGTTGGTCAACTCCCCACTACAAACTATGAGGAGAATGATAGATGGGGGTCAATGAGAGAGTGGTTGGACCGGCAACTGAAAGCATCGGTTGTGTATGTGGCTTTTGGAAGTGAGGCCATGCCGAGCCAAGAGGAAATTACTACAATAGCCCTGGGGTTAGAGCTGTCTAAGCTGCCGTTTATTTGGGTGTTGAGAACCAATGTGGTTAAGTTGCCTGAGGGTTTTGAGAAGAGGATGGGAGGGCGTGGACTGGTTTGCAGGAGCTGGGCCCCGCAGTTGAAGATTTTGGGTCATGACTCGGTTGGGGTGTTCCTGAGTCACTCCGGTTGGAGCTCAGTGGTGGAGGCGTTGACTTTTGGTAGAGCTCTTGTGTTGTTGACCATGTCCAATGACCAAGGGTTGAATGCAAGGTTTTTGGAGGAGAGGAAGATTGTGTATTGCATTCCGAGGGACGAGGAAGACGGGTCGTTTACCAGCGACTCGGTGGCTGAGTCGCTCAAGTTGGTGATAGAGATGGAGGAGGGGAAGATTTACAGAGACAAGGCTGAGGAGTTGAAGCCGTTGTTTGGAGATAGAAAGAAGCAAGACGCGTACGTGCATAATTTTCTAGAATATCTTAAAGCTCATGTAGGAAATGCTTCCAAGAAGGTCTAGACTCTAGACTACCCAATGCTTCCAACAGGGTACATTATATGCATGTGATAATATCTCGTTGAGATGATACAAATATAATTAGTCGATGGATAAATTTGTATGAAAATACGTATCTCGTATTGTATTTAGTGGATGTACTTTTTGGCATGTGTATTTTAAATCATGAATTGAGAAAGTCAAAAATATGATAGAATGAATGGATATAAAATAAACTAGTCCTTCCTAATCAATCTAATTTCTTTATTAAAAAAAGAAGAAGCAGAATTGGATTAGTTTTTCAGTCATGTGAGTGATGATGTGTTAAAACATTACGAAGAGTTGGTGGGACTATTCTTCTTCTGACTAGTTGTTAGCAAAGTGTACAGTTAAAAATTCCCAAGCATGATCGTGGGCTGATGCATGTGACACGTAGTTTTGAATGGAGGGGAAGCTTTTCTTAAGTAATAGCATACATAATAATAGTAGTTGACCCAAAAAAAAAAAAGCATACATAATAATAGTTATAAAGAAAATTGAGAATTTATCAAAAATAGCCAAAACTTGATCTTTAATTTTAAAAATGTCAATTTTTGTAAAATATTTCAAATATAGTAAAAAATTTACTTAAATAGACACAAATGCCCTCAAATTTAAAACCCATATAAACCTAAAAAATAAACCTTATTAAATAAAACTTTGGAATATTTTTAACCCACGTTTGTACAGAAGAACAGAAGTTGAAATATATCATCCTATTTATTGATATTTTAATCAATTTAAATTTAGTCCCAATTCAAGCATCACCAAACATCGGTTAAGTGACAATTTCTGAGAATAGTTCAAGACAATCTTCCGTAACAAACGAGGCTGAAGGGACCAACTTGGCAAATGACTGAAAGACTTGTTGCTAGATCAATTGCCCAAGTCTGTTCGAATGACACCATTATTTTGTCTTCTCTAATGGATCAATCAGCCGAGTGTTCCCCACACGCATAAATACTGCATCGGCTTCTCAAAGAAGCTAATAAGTTTTAAAATTGGCAGTCCATCCCACATGTCACGTTGCCTTTTAAAAGCCACACAACCATATTTGTACAATTTGAGTGACGAAGTCAAAAGAATTTTCCACAGAAAAGAATTGATTTGTAGGCCAAAGAAAAATCAAATCATGATATAAGTCAATGTTCCCAACATTTTTCACTAAACAAATTATATCCTTGTTGCTGAGCTTGGTTGGATTTTACTTTTTGTTGTATTGTTGTTCCCTTTTGTGGTTTCTTAATAAAATTTAGGGTTTGTCCAATATAGATCCCTACCATTTTTATTTCCTAGACATATATCCATCATTCTATAAATCTATGTGTAAAACTCAATTTTAAACTTAAATGACCAGTAAGATATAAGAGGTCATAATATTCCTATATTTTTACATCGTTGCCATTAGACTTCATATTTTATTTATAATGTATTCGAAGCATTTCATTAACCGCCATAATTGTAATTAAAACTCCATATTAATACCTAAAATGCAAGTTAAATATAAAAGGGAAGTAAAAATCATAGAAGTTAGGCAAGGAAGTTTAAAGTGCAGTCATCTGCAGACAGAGGGCACTTTTATCTTGACGTGAATGGAAAAAGTCTGGCTTATGTTTCTTATGCTTCACAATTCAGATTCACTGTATACAATTTTCTGTTTAATTCACCAAAAAAAAGAAAAAAAAGTTGTTAGATGTCTACCCTATATGTAATATAATATAGTATGAAGAATAGACGAAGAAGAAACTGAATGAAGAATCAAGGAAGAACTGCACTCACTATTTGACTAGGACAGCAATACGTCTGCAAACATATGTACAAAGATTGGGCATTTGTGTCTATTTAGGTAAGTTTTTTTGAATATATTTAAAATATTTTACAAAAACTGACAATTTTTAAATTGAGGATCAAATTTTGGCTATTTTCGATAAATTCTCAAGAAAATTCTCTTTCGACAAGTTGATACTGTGCGATTCATGAATGCATTTCCAGTAGGTCAAAGATCGACAACAACATTTACTTTATGACAACTTTCTGAATTGGGAAAAGCTTCTAAAGTAGCATTCAAACCTCATGCATGTGCACATGGTTTTCCAAATACTCCACACATTTGTCCATGTATCTATTATGGAGGCCCTTATCTTTGAATACCTCACCATGTTCTTTGGCTCCATCTCTGTAAGCCTTCCCTTCCTCATCCACCACATCCAAATACTCCACACATTTGTCCATGTATGTTCAATTGAGAAAACTTAAATAGGGTGTACTTAGATTGTAGGGTCTGCTCAATTAAAATTTAAGGATTCGTTTAACAACATCCTTAAAATTGAACTCAGTTGATTTTTAAGAAAAAAAATATTTAGAGTATCCACAATGGTTGTTCAATAGTTCAATGCAATAGTTAAATAAATTGAACTTTTTTGGAATCCATTGAATTGAACTGTAGTTTTACTTGCAATGGTACAGTTCAATAACTTCAAATCAACAGTTATATCTACTTACACATTTTTTTACATACTCGAATAAAATAAAAGGGATAAATTTAATAAAACTAAAAATTGTACTATTGCACTATTCTCAAAGAGATCTTTAAAAAGAGAGTAATTTTTAATATATTTGAAAAAAAATTAATTGATGTATTTTTATATTGCATCAAACTAATGAACAACCATTGCGGATGCTCTTAACAACATAATGCATTAATTGCTGTACTTTTTTTTCCATTTTTTATTGGCATGTGGGTCCCATGATTGGGTTTATCACATAGCACCCTCTATTGCAATTGCATCTATTGAAATGAACTAAATCTCACACCATTACAAGTGAAATTTTACTGTTTTAGTTCAATTTCATGCAATAAAATTGCATTGATTTTAAGCATTATTGATGAGCATTCACAATTGGCTCCCTAAACCACCTCTTCAGACAAATTTTAAGGACGATTTAGAAAAATACAACTCCAACCATGCTCCCTATCCACCTCCTAAAATAGGAAGACCTTTAGAAGCTCATAAATCTGAGGAGAGAGAAAGGACTCCTAGTGGCTCCCTATAATTTAATGCTGCTTTATTTAATGAGTATTTCAAACCTTTAATTAATGTTTATTATTTTTTAATAGAGATGGACTAATTAAAAAAGAGTTATAGCATTTATAACTCTCTAAACTAGAGAACATGATTGTAGTTTAAATTTTATAGAGAGCTCCTAAAATAACATTTATATGTTTTTAGCTAAAATTTAGTTAAAAAATAGAGAGCATGATTGTGGATGCTCTTAATCATATGCTTACCATATAATGATTATTTCGACTGTTTATTGAAAATAACTTGTTGATTTATAAATTTGAAGAATTCAAGCAATGTTATAAATCAAAAGGAATTATGGAGAGAATTGAGAGAGAGAGAGAAATATTTTCTCTTCATTGAATGTGTGTTCTGAATGTATGTTTTGAGTAGGGAAGGGGGGAAGCCTTTTATAGGCATTTGGGGACTCCACTACTACATTATTTTACAACACTCCCCCTTGGAGACCACAAATGATACAGAATATGTCTCGTTAAAAACTTTGCCAGTAAAAACCCAGTGGGACAAAAACTGGTCAAAGGGAAAAAGAGTACATAATCATGTGTAACATAAAATTCTATGTATATTGACGCGCGTGCGACACTGCCTCGTTAAAACCTTGCCAGGAAAAACCCAGTGGGATAAAAACCTGGACGAAGGAAAAAGAGTACAATGTTTGAAGATCTTTATTGATAGCACGCTCCCCCTGATGCTTGGCAAAATATCTTTAAGTCATACTGTTGATCACCTTTTTGAATATCGTAGTTGACACTGCTTCTGTGAGTCAATCTTGAGCGACACTGCCTCATTAAAACCTTACCAGGAAAAACCCAGTGGGATAAAAACCTGGATGAAGGAAAAAGAGTACAGTGTATGAAGGTCTTTATTAAAATCATGCTCCCCCTGATGAATATATCCCCCTGAAAAATTTAGGACTAGCTTTTGTCCAGTAAGCGACCGTAAAAATTTTCATAGTATACCCTAAACCCTTGAGCGACACTGCCTCGTTAAAACCTTACCAGGAAAAACCCAATGGGATAAAAACCTGGATGAAGGAAAAAGAGTACAGTGTGGAGCTGAGCTCTATCTGGTCTAGTACACTTCTGGAAAAACATTTAAGGACCAACGGATAAGACTCTCTTAGTATAAGCAAGAATCTCGTTGGTATAATGCTCGATCGAGACAAATATTTCATGAATTCTGCAGAAGCTTTAATGTGTTGCAATCACATTATAATCAATGTACTCACTGAGGTAATTTATGCATATTAATATTGAGTACAAATTTTTGTGCTTCAAGCACATGTCCTTTGGGGACTTGCTTTATGCAATGTCAATCCTCTCAACGGATTTTGTTTAAAAAGGGATTAAACTTTATGACACATTATATAGCTTTAACCCAGCTATTTATACATCTTTAGGAAATCGCTTCTGGCGATATGCTTCGTGCATTTAATAACCCTTAAAGATAATATGTTGGTCTCCGTAATTGTGTAATAAGGGGGGGGGGGGGGGAGGGCACAATTGAATTTGTAAATATGGAGAAAACCCAACATTCCTTGTTTCTGCTAGAAACAGTGTGTCATACAAAGTAGGTATATTCACTTTTATTCCGAACACCCAAGTATAACTTTCAGTATTAACAAATTTTGGGGTTCGTATTGTGGGTTTATTCTTTCACGTTCATTCTCATTTATAATGGAATTACCTCGTTCCATTTTGGCCAATGATATTGTCGACATTTAATAATTGAACGTGGTTCCAATCAACTCAGCCCATTGATGATTTGAGTAGCTACTCCAAAATCAAAAATTGTCATTCATCAATTCATGATCCCACCATTCTCATTTGCATGCGCATGCATCAATTATAAGCATTTCTTTGCTTTTGGGTACCCAAGCCACTTCAGGGGGCTTTTATTATGTGAGAATGTGGATTATAACCTCCAATGGAGCGTTATTTTACATAGGGCGTGGAAAATCTCCATTTAGGGAGTTGGAACATTTAGAACCCATATATCTGTCATGCTGCAGGCATGCCACAGATTAATACATACATGTCAATTAATTTCTGGGACTTTAACCCATATTATGAGACTTTAACCCATATAATTTGCTACGCATTAGGCGTGCATAATATCAATATTGATATGTCAAAGGATTGTCCTTTCGGGACTTCAATCCATATCATTTGCTACGCAACAGGCGTGCACCCATATATCTGTCATGCTGCAGGCATGCCACAGATTAATACATACATGTCAATTAATTTCTGGGACTTTAACCCATATTATGGGACTTTAACCCATATAATTTGCTACGCATTAGGCGTGCATAATATCAATATTGACATGTCAAAGGATTGTCCTTTCGGGACTTCAATCCATATCATTTGCTACGCAACAGGCGTGCACCCATATATCTGTCATGCTGCAGGCATGCCACAGATTAATACATACATGTCAATTAATTTCTGGGACTTTAACCCATATTATGGGACTTTAACCCATATAATTTGCTACGCATTAGGCGTGCATAATATCAATATTGACATGTCAAAGGATTATCCTTTCGGGACTTCAATCCATATCATTTGCTACGCAACAGACGTGCATCATATTGATTACTGCTATACCTATATTCTGTTCTTATAGTACATTAATCTGTGCAGTGTATTATCAATGTATCCAACTTGCAATCTGTAAAATTTGCATTAATAATTCATGGATACATACAAGCCATTCTTTTGGAACGGACTTATCTTCCCATTTGGTTACCTTTCAAGATAAAATATCAAATAAGTATATAAGCATAAAATAACACAAGTATTGCTTACGTCCTTAGGTGGGAGAAACTTTTCTCAAGTATCATTCAAGCTTGTATCGGCCCAGTAAATGTAGCGCTTGATGATCTAGTTATATCCTGCAAGAGTAAAATCACAACTCTTTTGCCTCTGTTAAAATAAATAAACCTCATAGTTAGGATCACTTCATGGATTCATTCTTCAGATGTTCATTCTAAAGAAGTAAAATCTCTTATGAACAGAGAGTTATAAAAAGAGAAAAAAAAATGCAAAAATAATGTGATGTTGATTGCAAGAGAAGGTAAGCAATCAAGGAAGGAAGCTGGTGGGAGCAAACAACAAGCTCTCATTTCTTCTAGTTTAGAAGAACTTCCGGAGATTAGAGCATAAGGTTGCCTTCACAGTTCCCTGATGTGGCGGAAACGTGATCAGGGATAGTCTCGCTTCCTGAATGGATGATCAGAGATAGTCTTGCTTCTCGGGCATATTAAGTGCTCACTGATAAGAAAAACAAGTAGATATCGCATCACTAGGTATGGAGAAAACTGGATGTCTTCTGCAAAGAAAATTTCGTTAGTAACACATTTATACACAAATACAATGAATAGGTAGAACCGGTGAATTTCAAATTAACCATAGAAAAATTGCGAGATTCTCGGGGTACTTTTGAAAAAGTAGCTCCGTGAAATCCGTAAAGCAAGATCGGCTTTTGACGAAAATAATACTTTGAAAACGCCGAAAGTGCCGACAAATATTAATGGAGGCCACGTGAAGTTTTGGAATCTGGGAAATAAAAAATAATATGGGGATCTGAGATAATATTGGGATCCTGGAAAACTATAGCCATATTTCCTCCTATAGATATGGCCTTTGCAAAATTTGATTGGAGCAACTGCGTTTCAACTTGCTCCTTTCCTGTTATAATAATTGCGCACATTCTTAAAATTTGCACCTGTGGTTTTTACGTCTTTTCAAAATGACGGTTTGGAACCTTGTGCCTTATAGGTTCAAATAACCACATCGACTCTCCCAAATTTCATATTTCAACGTATGGGAGCTCGGAACTTTTGGCCTGGGCTAAACACAAACTCAGAATTTATTTGCCCTTTTCAAAATGGACATGAAATATGAATTGAGTAAAAGCCACGCTAATATCTCATATATTTGGGTTCATGAGCTTCCGGCCCAGATATAACAAAATGTGTGGGGAGCCTCAATTCATCATTCTCTTATGCCAAAAAGATATGTGACGTACCACAATTTGCAATAATACCTCAAGGGTTGTCCATTTAATTGTTGGAACTTCAGGTTCTCAACACTGTTAGATTTTGAACTTCTGGCCAAAATCACATATTCTCATGGTATGGACATTCAATCCCCTTAGATTTTGAACTTCGGGCCAAAATCACATATTCTCATGGTATGGACATTTTTATAATTTTCTGTACATATTTCTGGACTTCAAGCCCTTACATAATTGTCCATATTTTGAGGAACTTCTGGCATCTCATTTAATTGCTCATCCATGAGTTTAAGGAACTGCAGGTTCCCTTTTGAATAGTGATAGTTTACCCAAAATGGTAAATATTTATGCATACATCACAATTCATGTATACGGCACTATTCATGTGTACAGTACATTTGCCAGTACAGTTATCATCCATGTGTACGGCATTATGAACCAATACGGTACTGTTACATCATTAAGGAATCCCAGGTCCTTATTTACATGTCAGGGATCAAGGACCCTCAAGTCCGATCACATGTTTACAAATATAGTACCGGAGAGACTGCCAGCTCTCATATTAACATCATCATCAAGGATCTTCAAGTCCTGATGTAATTGTATGATGAGGATCAAGGAACTTCTGGTCCTGATCTGTATACTGTAAAAAACTCATCATACAGCACATTTAATCCATAAAATAAATTGCTGGTAAATAAATTACTGGTATGGACGATAAACCCGCACCATACATTTAAATAAAAGTAAAGGCGTGGACGATAAACCCGCACCACCCTTTTAAATAAATGTAAATGTGCGGTAAATTAAATTCATAAATTAAACATGCGTGTATGGGCACTAATTCTGCTCCATACTTTTAAATGAAAGTAAAGGCGTGGACGATAAACCCGCACCACCCTTTTAAATAAATACTGCTGTATGAGTAATAAACCTACACCATACAGTAAATAAAATAAATGTGCGGTAAAGTAAATTCATAATTTAAATTGCTTGCTGTATGGACGTTAATTCCGCACCATACTTTAAATAAAATTAAATGTGCGGTAAAGTAAATTGTGCTTGTATGGGCACTAATTCTGCTCCATACAGTAAATAAAATAAATGTGGGGTTAAAACCACCACCGAATAAAATAAGAAAAATGTTAGTATTAGTAACGGTCTCCCACTGATAATATGTTTAGTATTACCAAGGGTCCATTTTGTTAAAGGTTAGTAATAGAAAAGCAGATAAATATAATAGGAAATAATAGGGAAGATAAGTGAGCAGAGATCTTATCGCTTATTCTTTCGGTGGGTCGGTGAATTTTGTTGTTTTTATTAAAAGATGCTGTTCCTCATGGTGTGTCTGCTCCACCAACCAAAAGCAAGGGCCAGCTATGTGTATATATATATATATATTTATTTATTATTCTTTCTTTCGGTGCGTTTGCTTTTCTTTATCGGTGTGTGGACTGAGAGCTCGGATTCATTTTCTTTATCGGTTTGCTTTTCTTTACAACACTCAAGTGCTTTAGCACTTCCCTTTAAGCTCGATGGATCTAATGTCTGGGAACCGTCTGATCATCATCCTAGGGCTCACGGCATAGCAGTTCCCGATGAATATTCTCCTCCTGCACCATCGCTCGATCTCGTACCACGACTTGCACACCATCGAGATCGAGTTCCGGTCCGAGTCCGACTGTATGAACGAGAACACGTGTTCTAGCATCTCCTCTGGGAACGAGTTCAGCCATTTTCGTCATTTGTTCTCACGTACTTAGGCGATGGACAGCGGAGATTGGACGTGGAGGACGACGAAGTGGCCTGCGGAGGTGGTGGAATCCGGGGCAGGGGATCGGAGCTTGAGGTTGTCGAGGTCCCAGCTCAAGGCGTTCATGCTCTCCTCGCTGCCTTCGACGGCCACGATTACGCATCGAGGTTCCCAGCCATGAATGGTTTTTCTCTGTTTGCAATTTGGGATTTCAATGGAGCCCCCAAGAAGGGGCTTATCATCCTGGAGGCTTATTTACAGCAGGAGAATTTGCCGATGGTCGGAAGGGGAGGCACGCCGGCGTTGATGAGAATGCCCGGCCAAACTGTGTACTCGCACTTGTTCACCATTGTGAATGTGGTTGAAAGAACTCCTGATGTGAATAGCCCAAGTATGGTTAACAGGGACACCAACAATGATGCTAGTAATTCTCAGAAAGCTAGCCTCTGTTGTTAAAGCGTTTTCTTTGTTCGATGGGGTGTTTGGTTTGTGCTTTGTGCCTCTGTATAAAAGAGCAGACAAGGGTTGGGTTCAAGAGAGGCTCAATTTGGAGAGGAATTTTCAATTACAGCAAGTGATTGAGATGGAAAAGGAACAAAAAGAAGAAGTGGGTTTTTCTTGGGGCAGTGATCCTCTGCGCAAATTTACACAAAAATCAAACGCTTTGTCGGCCGACAGAGAGAGCCGAGAATTCCGGTTGATTTTGGTCTCTGGGTTTTATCAGAGAACTCAGCTGGTTAGAGCTTCGTGCTGATAACGTGTTATAAATCAAAAGGAATTATGGAGAGAATTGAGAGAGAGAGAGAAATATTTTCTCTTCATTGAATGTGTGTTCTGAATGTATGTTTTGAGTAGGGAAGGGGGGAAGCCTTTTATAGGCATTTGGGGACTCCACTACTACATTATTTTACAACAAGCAAAACAAAAAAAACGATAAATTATGTCTTCTTTGTGTGGTGGTCCCTTAATCTTTCCATTATTATAGAAACAACATAGTCATATCGTCCCCCACCACAGGGAACCCATATTATTGCTTTCTATTTAACTCAATCAGGCTTACAGAAACCGTCTTTCTTCACAACGAAAACAAATCAACCCATAGCTATCAATTTTGTCAGCCATGAAACATAACTGTGTGGCTCGTACTTTAATTCGTTTTTCTTGGCGCGAGTGTTATTGTTTTATTAGCTGGAGGATGGTGTCCTTTTTGGCCGACAAATATTACTTCTCCACACTATTCTGAGGTGATTTGATTTTGAATAAAGTTCACACCTTTGATAACTTTATTTTAAAGGAAAAAGCTTGCTAAATTATTCAAATTATTATTCATAGATTGTCCAAAAAAATTATTATGGATAATATAATCTTATTAGCTTTAGAGGAGCAGTTATTTGAGCCCTAATTCAAACGACAAAAGACTATACAGATTGATAATTTGTTTCCCAACGAGCTAACTTTGTGTGGATGTATATTTATAAGTCGGGCCGAGGGATCTGACTTTACTCACAACAAAGAACAAAAGCCCTAGATAACATTATTGATCACCATGGATTCCAATGATCTAAAGCTTCACATAACTGTTTATACCGGAAACAAACGGCCTATGACCACCGAACACTTGGACATGATCGATATTGATCGCAGAAACCCTTCGGCATGCTGCCTACTGAAGCCGTCTATCTTGACCCTTTTACTACCGGACACGTGTCATGCTCACAATCCGCGTTCACAGTCCCACATCAGAAATATGAGCACAGTGCACACCTCCCAAGGCCTATATAAGAAGACCCTTATCCCCAAAAGGAAGGAATCAGAACGAACGGTACGCTACCGATTGATCTGTCAGTTAACATTACTAAAACCGTACTTACTAAAGCATCGGAGAGCCTTCGGCCGGTACCACACCGGTACCCCAAGGACTTACCGAACGCGTCCTTTTTGCAGGTACTCACCCTTCCGAAGCAAGACGTCTTCCGAAGATAGTCACCTGCCGAAGGCATAATATAACTAAGTTGGCGAAACACGTGCCGAACCACTTTTTCGCATCAACAGTTTGGCGCCGTCTGTGGGAATCCAGAAAAATCATCAACCCACTATCTCCAAAACATATGGGGACCACCTCAGTACCCACGTTCTTATCGGAAGAAGGGGTACCGTTCGGAAGGCAAAGCGGAGCTAGCCCAGCGCTACCCCCATGCAATCCCCTCGGAAACGCCCCAGCAACCCAAACAACCCCCGAAGCCGAGCTGGTAGTCCAAATCGCGTCCCTACGGAAAGACATGGCAAGGCTTCAGGAACACAACAACCTCCTTTCGTCCAAAGTGGACGAAACCCAGCAGCTGCTCCACCAGCAGCACACGCAGAACATCTAGACAACTCACTCTTCCTAGAGCTTGCAGACCCCCCATAGGAAGAAGAAACACGAGAAGGTAGCGAGGGCAACGCCCGCACCTTCCAAACAGTTGGTAGTTCCGGCACCCAGGGATCAGCCGCACATCCCCAAGAAAGTCTACTCCGATTATCGACATCAGATTAACGATCGGGAAGCAGGGAGACAGAGGTCTCCGATCAGGATTAGCGCTCGACCAAGGGACTCACGGATGAAAATCCTAGGAAGCAAGTCGCCTATTCGGAAGGTCAGAGGGCTGGACTCTGCGGAGGAGTCGGAATCCGAATATATCCCTTCCAGGATGCAAGTTTCCACCAACCGTTCGGCAACGCCTTCACGGTACTTGGGGGTTAATTTATTAAGCCTACAGAGACGATCGGAAGACTATGGTTATGAGGAAATCCCTAGCCGAGACCCTGTTGTCCGACTCCTTTTTCAGAAAGTCCAAAAAATGGAAAACGACAAAGCTCGCTCCCAAGAATCGGAATGGGGAAAGCTTCGGCCCGGACCATTCACCAGGCGCATCCGGGACTCTCGGCAGGACAGGGAAGTGCATCAACTGCGTATACCGTTCTATACAGGAACGGATGACCCCTTAACACACCTCCACTCATTTCAGTCCGTCATTGGATGCAAGGGCCTGAGCGACGAAGGACAATGCCTGCTATTCCCGTCTTCCCTTACCAAAGCAACCCTGAACTGGTTCTACCGGTTGGAGCCGGAGACAGTAGATTCTTTCGACGAGCTGAAGCAGATTTTCCTCAATCACTTCATAATCCAAACGGACCGTCTTTACTCTGCCGATGATCTGTACACGATTCGGCAAAGAGAGGACGAACCTTTGAGAGAATACGCGGCGCGCTTCAGTCACGAATACTTAAGATGTCCGGAAACAGACGATAAGGCAGCCTACGGCGCCTTCAAGAGTGGCCTTCGGTCCTCGCATTTCCGATACCTAGTACACAGCAGCAACTGGCGCACGTACGACGAACTGATGAAGCAGGCAGCAATCCACGCCAAAGCTGAATACTTCAACTCGAAACCCGGGGTTTCAACACGGCAAGGGGATGCCGAACCAAGTGCTTATCCGGCAAAGGCGCCACCCTACGAGAGAGTCGACCCATATTTGGCAGGTCATAAGAGGAAAGACGACTGTGCCGATCGAAGAGAACACCCGAAGAAGTGAAAAGGGAGGTATGGACGCAACGACAACCGGGCGCCCCTGCCGAATCGTGACCACGGCAACGAAGTGTTTACCATATTAAACACTACTTACGAGGCCGTCCTGATGAACGAACAAGAAATAATACCGAAGCTGAATTAACAAAGACCCAATCGGCAAGACAACAGGGATACCGGTAAATTCTGTCGATACCATCAGCACAATAGCTATAATATGGAAGACTGTATAAGCCTAAGAAAGATTGTCGAACAATTGATCAGAGAGGGGAAGCTAGATCAGTATACCGCCCGGCAGCCACCGGCGCCGGTACCGAACCCAACTCGGCAGATAAACATGATAAGCACTATCAGCGGTGGCCCCACCATCGCGGGAATGAGCAACTGTTCAATGAAGCAATACGTCGTGCCGCACAATTTCCTTAGGTATTCGACATAGAAGTGAATCGGCACCATGAAATACCGAAAGTTCATTGGGAACCAATCACATTTTGCGAAGAGGAGGAAGATGGAGTCCTCTATCCCCATGATGACCCGATGATCATCCGAGCAGAAATTGTCGACTACGATGTAGGACGGGTACTAATCGATACCGGAAGCTCCGTGAGCGTGATTTTTGCCGAAGCTTTTCGAGAAATGGGAATAAACGACAGCCAGGTCAACCGGCAATTGACCCCTCTGTTAAGTTTCTCTGGGGATCTGGTCCAACCGGTCGGTAGTGTAAAACTGCCAATTACCTTCGGCACCACACCAAGAAAAACAACGGTATACGATCATTTCCTGATCGTTGATTGCCCGACAGCGTACAACGTTGTAGTTGGACGAACGACACTCACCAGGGTCAAGGCACATCTTTCCCCCCACATGCTATTGATGAAGTTCCCGACCCCTAACGGCACAGGGGCTGTCCGGGGAAATCAGCTAAGCGCGCGGACTTGCTAAGCCACGGCCCTCAAGTCAACCTCTTTCAAACTCCCCGACGAGACCATGTCTGTACAAGGAGTACCAAACGGTACAGGACCAGTTGACGACCCAAGAGATGAGTCCCCGACTCCTCACACACAACCTGCCGAAGAGCTGGAGACGATAACCTTGAGCGAGGAGCAGCCCGATCGTCGGGTTAGAATCGGCACTAGACTCACCCCTGCCCTCCGAACGCAGTTCATAGACTTCTTGCGGCACCATTCGGAAGTGTTCGCGTGGTCCTACGAAGATATGCCCGGCATAGACCCTGAGATCGTCAGCCATAAACTCAGCATTTCCCCCACTTATAAGCCTGTAAGACAAAAGCGCCGTTCGTATGATGCCAAACGATACGAAGCCATGCGCACAGAGGTTGACAAACTTCAAACTATCGGCTTCATTAGGGAGGCTACATATCCAGTATGGTTGGCAAATTCGGTAATGGTCTGAAAAGCTACAGGCGGGTGGCGAATGTGCCAAGACTATACCGATCTGAACAAGGCCTGCCCGAAGGATAGCTTTCCGTTGCCAAGGATAGACCAGCTCGTGGACGCCACCGCCGGACACGAACTGCTCAGCTTCATGGACTCCTATTCGGGATACAATCAGATATTCATGCACCCTTCCGACAGCGAACACACCGCCTTCATAATGGACATGGGGTTATACTGTTACAATGTCATGCCGTTCGGCCTGAAGAACGCGGGGGCAACATATTAGAGGCTTGTCAACAGAATTTTCGCCAAATACATCGGGAGCATCATGGAGGTTTACGTTGACGACATGTTAGTAAAAAGTGGAACTGCCGAAGAACACCTGCACAATTTTTCAATCATGTTCAACATACTGAAAGACTACCGGATGAGGCTGAACCCGATGAAATGCGCCTTCGGTGTATCTTCAGGGAAATTCCTCGGATTCATGATCAGTCAGAGGGGGATCGAAGCGAATCCCAAAAAGATAAAGGCAATAATCGACATGGAGAGACCGAAGATGACAAGAGACATTCAGAGCCTTACCGGACGCGTAGCAGCTTTGACCCGCTTCATATCAAAGGCTACCGACAAATGCGTACCGTTCTTCAAAGCCTTGAAAGGGGGCAAACAGAATATCATATGGACTGCCGAATGTGACAAAGCATTTCAAGACTTAAAGGACTACATGGGCAAAGCACCCCTTTTATCAAAACCCCTACCTGGGGAGATTCTCTCCCTATACCTTTCGGTATCTAGCACTGCCGTCAGTTCGGGATTGATTCAAAAATCAGAGAAAGCAGAGCTACCGATTTTCTATGTCAGTAAGGCACTTCAAAGTGCTGAACTTCGGTATCCCCCATTAGAACAGCTTGCACTAGCCCTTGTGGTCTCGGCACGAAGACTTCGGCCATACTTTCAAGCGCACGGAATCAAAGTCCTGACTAACCAACCGCTCCGGCAAGTGCTCCTAAAACCAGAGACTTCTGGCCGATTGATCAAATGGGCAATCGAACTCGGAGAATTTGACATACAGTTCATTCCAAGGCCCGCCGAAAAGGGTCAGGCTATTGCCGATTTCATCTCCGAACTCACCCCATCAACAGCACAGCCAACACCCGAGCTGGTAACCGAGACCGGATTGCCGGAGGAACTAGACGCCGAACGCTTTGACGTCTCAACTCCCGTATGGATTCTGCACGTCGACGGCTCGGCAAACCAACAAGGGTACGGAGCAGGCTTGGTACTGACAACACCGGACGGACTCAAGATCGAGTACGCCCTCCGATTCGACTTCCGAACCTCCAACAATGAAGCGGAATATGAAGCTCTCTTGGCCGGCCTTCGGTTAGCCAAGAGCATGAATGCTAAACAAATCAGAATTCACAGCGACTCCCAGCTCATTGTGAACCAGGTAACGGCAGACTTCGCGGCCAGAGACGCCTCCATGCACGCCTACCTTTCGTCTACCCATCAGCTTCTCCAAAGCTTCCGAGCCTACGAGATCAAGTAGATCCCCAGAAGCGAAAACAGCCATGCCGATGCATTGGCACGGCTGGCTTCGGCAATCAACGACAAAATCGGAAGAAAGGTGCCAGTAGAGATTCTTGCCCAACCAAGCACGGTAGCCTCCGAAACATGTACTGTAAGGTACGAAGATACATGGATGTCTCCTATCTACTCGTACCTGACCAACGGCACCCTTCCAGAAGACAAGGCCCAGGCCCGAAAGCTTAGGTACTGATCAGCAAGGTACACCGTCATCAACGACGTCCTGTACAAACGTGGCTACACAACTCCATATCTCAAATGCCTTACGGCAGAACAGGGGGACTACGTCCTTCGGGAGATCCATAATGGTGTGTGCGGCGACCATTCAGGGTCCCGGTCACTCGCCCACAAAGCCTTCCGGCAGGGATACTTTTGGCCGACCATGCACCAGGACGCTAATTCACTGGTAAAAAGGTGTGATAAATGCCAGCGTTTCGGTAAGATACCGCACATCCCTGCCGAACCCCTGACACCGATTGTGAGTCCTTGGCCTTTCGCACAATGGGGAATAGACCTGATCGGTCCGATGTCGCAAGGTAAAGGCCAGGTAAAATACGCAGTGGTTGCAGTCGACTACTTCACCAAATGGGTAGAAGCCGAACCTTTAGCAATCATAACGGCAGCAAAGATGGAGGATTTCGTCTGGACTCACGTTTGTTGCAGATTCGGTATCCCATATGCTATCATTACCGATAACGGCAGACGGTTCGATTCGGAACTCTTCAGGCAATTTTGCACCCGCCTAAAAATCAACTTGTTTTTCGCATCACCGGCCCATCCCCAGTCGAACGGTCAAGTCGAAGCAATAAACAAAATCATCAAGAAACTACTGAAACGGCAGCTGGAGAAGGCCAAAGGAGCTTGGCTGGAGAAGCTTCTCGAGGCACTATGGGCCATTCGGACATCTTACCGAACGTCCACTGGAGAAACCCCTTTTTCCCTGGCCTTCGGTTCGGAGGCTGTGGTGCCTGTGGAAATTGGCGAACCTTCCTACCGAACGGAAACCTTCGCACCAAAGCCGAATGAAGAAGCACTTTCTCTAAGCCTCGATCTTCTTGAAGAGCACCGGCCACATGCCAACCTTCGGAATGAAGCCTACAAGCAACGTGTCTCTCGGTACTACGACTCTAGGGTCAGGCACCGCTCCTTTCGAATCGGAGACTGGGTCATGCGCAAGGTATCTCTAGCAACCATGGATGCCACGGAAGGAACCCTCGGACCTTCATGGGAAGGACCCTATGAGATCATCGGTATCCTTCGATCGGGAACTTACCGACTGAGAGACTCCAACGGCAAGACCCTCGGTCATCCTTGGAACGTGGAACATCTCAAATACTACTACAAGTGACCTAGCCTACGGCAGGCCCGAACTGTAACCGCTCAGAATGTATTTGTCCTTCAACTGAAATTAATAAAAGTCTTCAGCACTATTACTTCAGAACCTCTTTTTAATTACTCTACTAGCCCACGGCTGCCAATAATGTCGAGTTAACGTTCTATGGCATCTTTATTAGCCTACGGCAATAAATGATTTTCGAGGTTTTTACCCTACAGGTTCCATCGGCATCTTTATTAGCCTACGACAATAAATGATTTTTGAGGTTTTTACCCTACAGATTTCATCGGCATCTTTATTAGCCTACGACAATAAATGACTTTCGGCGACAATACGTTCGACAATTTAAACACATGTTCAAATTGTTCAAACAACAGTAGATAAAAACATGCATTTGAATTAGAGATGCCCTCGGCATCAATGTGTTCGGTACACAAAATAAAAATAGAAAAAACTAATTCTACTATTACAAATAAACGGCAAGGAGCCTCAAGTTTCATCGGCGGCGGCAGCCTCGGCAGATCCGGAGCCCTCGGTGGCATCTTCCCCCTCGTATTCTTCGATCATGTCCTCCGTCAGCCCTTCCGGTAGAGGAGGAGGATCAGCGATGAAGTTCAGATTCAGCTTCTTCCCAGGGTTGTACCGTTTGAACCGGTACAACAGGTCCGCCATCTCCGAGCCCACTTCCTTATCCAGGAGAACAGTGAACTCTTCAGACGAGCGGTACCCCCGGATAGCTGACCGAACGACAGCCTCGATCTCCGCAGCCTTGGCCCGCTCCGACTCCTCCAAGGCCACCTGCACCGCCTCTTTGGCAGCCTCGGCATCCCTCGCTGCCGCCAGCTATGCCTCCAGGAGACCCTTCATCTCCTCCACCTTCGCCTCCGAAGCGAGAACCTGCCGTTCGACAGACTCTTTCTCCTTCAGCAGATGGGCATGGTCCTGGAGCGCTTTGCCAGCCTCGGTAACCTTGGCCCTGCCGTCCTCGTACGCCTTCTTGGCGCGCTCGGCAGCAGGAATGGCCCGCTTGACGCAGAGCCACATGTCCATGGACGCCTGCACAAAACAAACAAAGTCAGAAGCATGCCCCACTTACAAAAAAAAAGGGACGAATGAAGAAAGAAAATATTACCGAGGCTTGAAGCCGGAAGGCGCGTCCAGCCTCCTCCCGAAGAAGCTTCTTCGGTAGTTCGTCGATCTCCGGCAGCTCCATATGAGAATCGAGGATCATATGGTTGACGAACTGGACCGTCTTCGCGGGGCAGGCGATGGTGACGGCTTCGGAAGGATCGTCCTCGTCCTCCACCGCAAAGACAGCCCTTGGGACCTCCGATTGGCGAGGGCGTTTGGGGACTGGCTCGGCTTCCAGATCGACTGTCGCCGGCCGCTTGCCGGCAGCCTTGGAAGCGGCGGCCTCGGTATCCCGATGCCTCGGTGCTAAGACTTCATCGGCAGTACGCCCCAGAGCTGGCTCGGCGCCCAGCTGTCGCAGGCGCTCTGCGAGGGTCTGGTCCTCCAGATCCACCACCGCCTGCCGGACGGAAGCTGCCTCGGGCTGCTTTTTCTTTTTCTTGCCCTTCAGGCCCATCATCAGGCGCCTCCTGGAGGACTCGTTCATCTTCTTCGCCTCGGCAGTCTTCCTTGCGTCCGTCACTGGTCAAAAGCGTTCGGTCAATCGACGAACAAAAGCAATGCACGAAAACGAAAAAAAAGAGAAGGAAAGATATACTCACTCTCGGCAGGGTTGACGAGGCCGGCTTTGACGAGGTTGTCGGTGAAGAGGAAGCGTGGATAAACTCGCTCGGCAGTAGGTACTCTCAGCCTCACTCTGTCGAGCTGTCGGATCTCACTCTGCTTGGGACTCGGCTGCTTGAGTTTACCTGTCAGAAGAAGGAAAATTAGGAAAATAAAGCAAGGAAAAAGAAGAGAGAAGAGAAGCTGGGCTATCAATCGGTATTTCAGGAACCTACTGGCAATCTGAAATGTCGTGGGGACCGAGAAGCGGGGGGGTGTTCCCGATGGCGATTCCCAATCGCCAGAGAGTAGCACTCGCCGATTCCTCCAAAACTTTTGAGAAGTCGGCACCGAGCTGATGAAGTGCCCCCGCTCGGAAGCCTTCAGGCAGTTCGCCTGAACCCAGCCGCCGTGATCGGCGCTCTTGGACTTGGTAATGCTGTATAAGTACGAGAACTGCTCGTAGGAAGGCTCCCCCTCCTCGGCAATCCCGAACGCAGTAAGTACCCCCATCAAGGCCACCCAGAAGTTGGGGTTGTACTGGCCGGGAGCGTACCCGATCTGAGCAAGGATCTTCTGTACGGCAGGTTGCAACGGCAACCGAACCCCTTGCAGAAGAACATCGGTGAAGAAGGTCACTTCGCCGTTCGCTGGGTCGCTGAGGGACTCGACAGGGCTCGGTATCCTCATCTTCACCGAGTCCGGAATGAGGTACTCGGCCCTAATCCTCTCCAGCTCTCGTTCGGTTATCTTGTTGGGCTCCAAGTAGTCGATCCGGAACAAAGTTTTCTTCGGCACACCCACCGGTATCCTAGGCAGCACTCGGTGAATGATCGTCACCCTCGGCCGAGAGGGACCGGCAATGCCCTCACCACGACCGGAGTGGAGGCCTCAGGTTGATGCTCAAACGGGCCGACGTGGGTACCGTCCTTGTGCACCACGGCCAAGGGATGCGGTTGCCCCGTCATAAGTAGGGGTGGCAATTTCGGATATGACCCGATACACGACTCGAAACCCGCATGAGAAATTAGCGGGTTCAACCCGCACGATAAAAAAACAGGTCAATTTCGGGTCAACCCGTTCTGACCCGTTTAATAAACGGGTGGGTTTCGGGTCAACCCGCTAACCGGCTATAATACCTATCTAACCCGTTTATTAAACGGGTCGTGTCACGGGTCGTATCAACCCGTGTACAACCCGCTAACCCGCTAAAAAATAAAGACAAATGGAGACTTCAACACACACACAAGGGGTTTTGAACCCCTCCCATCCTCATTTTCTCAAACATCTTATCCACCATGTTATAACCAACTTTGTGATTTTATGGTATGCCTTTTGATATTTATAATGTTTCTTTTCTTTTGAGTTTTCCTTTCTTTTCCGTCTCTCTTCTCCTTTTTTTTTCTTTTTCTTTTTTTTCCTTCTTTCTTCTCCTCTCTTTTTTTTCCTCTCTTTTCCTTTCCTCTTCTCTCCTTTTTTTTTTCCTTCTCTTTAGTTTTCTCTCATCTCTCTTTTTTCTTTCTTTCTTTCCTTCAATCTTCTCTCTCTCTCTCTCTCTCTCTCTCTCTCTCTCTCTCTCTCTCTCTCTATATTTGTTTTCTTTCTTTTCCTTCTCTCTTCTCTCCTCTCTCTATCTTTTTTCTTTCTTTCTTTTCCTTATATTTTCTCTACTCTCTCTGTTTTTTTTTAATTAAAATTTTTTCGGTTGTGAGTTTTGTAACATGCATGTTATTCTTTATGAACCCGTTACACGACTCGAAACCCGCACGATAAAAGACGACCCGAACCCGACACGACACGTTTATTAAATGGGTTGGGTTCGGGTTGAGCATTCTTGACACGTTTATTATCCCGACACGACACGAACCCGACACGACAAGACCCATTGCCAGCCCTAGTCATAAGCCCCTTGCCGATGCCATGGGTGGGAATGGAGTTCACCTCCTCACCGAGTATCTCAACATCGGTGTCTTCTCCACCCTCGGCGTCGAGGCTCACAACCCCGCTGGACGTGTCCCAGTCCGATGACTCCCCATCGAACGCGTTGGGCTCACTGCCGAACGGCGACTCGCTATTAGACATCTACAAAACAAAGAAAGGGAAGCTAAGGCCCGTGCCATAAACTACCCTACCGATACCTACATCGCTACCTATGGCCACTAGACTACCGAAGGAAAATCCTACTTAACGTTCGGCTAGCCTATGCCATGGAAAGACGTATAATTACATAAAAAGAGAGTATTCTGGGGGTACCGAAAGGTATCTTACCTTGAGTAGTGTGGGATGATTTGATCGCAGATCAGAGACTTCGGAAATCGCCCTGTATGCCGAGAACCGCTATAAAAATCGCCTGGATTGCCGTTCACTCTCTTCGGAAATCGCCCGCACAGAGCTCTCGCTTCAACTCACAATTGCAAAGTGAGCCTTACGTCCGGAGCAACTTCTATTTATAGGGAGAGAGCCGTAACGGTACGCCTCGGGAGACTAAACGGTTCATTAATGCGCCGTCAGGCTGCTTTTGTTGGCCACGTGTCACCCGATGAATGGCGCCGCTGACTGCACGCCAGGCACGGAATACGAAGCATCTCTCTGCCCTCTCGCCTCTCAGCATCGACGACCCCTCGGGTCCCAGGTCAGTCTCTCCCAAACGATATCTTCCGAAAGGATCGACACAAGCATCCTTTCCTCCCCTCAAACGAGCCTACCGAACGGCAGGGTAACCTCCGAACTGCCCTAGAGAACTAAATTCCCTTCCGAAGGACCTTCGGAAGAGAACTTGAGGGACTACTGTTTATACCGAAAACAAACGGCCTATGACCACCGAACACGTGGACAGGATCGATATTGATCGCAGAAACCCTTCGGCATGCTGCCTACCGAAGCCGTCTATCTTGACCCTTTTACTACCGGACACGTGTCATGCTCACAATCCGCGTCCACAGTCCCACATCGGAAATATGAGCATAGTGCACACCTCCCAAGGCCTATATAAGAAGACCCCTATCCCCAAAAGGAAGGAATCAGAACGAACGGTACCCTACCGATTGATCTGTCAGTTAACATTACTAAAACCGTACTTACTAAAGCATCGGAGAGCCTTCGGCCGGTACCACACCGGTACCCCAAGGACTTACTGAACGCGTCCTTTTTGCAGGTACTCACCCTTCCGAAGCAAGACGTCTTCCGAAGATAGTCACCTGCCGAAGGCATAATATAACTAAATTGGCGAAACACGTGCCGAACCACTTTTTCGCATCAACAATAACAATGTTTCCATGGCTAGCCTTTGGCCACACATGATCCCATACATAGAGCTCGCCAAGCTCATTGCTCAAAAAGGTCACTAAATCTCCTTCATCTCCACTCCAAGAGACATTGAACGTCTCCACACCTCCCTTCATGGCTAGTTAGTTAATGAAGTTATGTTTAATATATTATATAATCAATATTTTATTTATATTTTACATTTACATCTATTAATATGTTTGATTACCGCTTGATTAAATGTTTTGCTATAAATAATTCAAACATGTGGAAAAATTCAAACAAAACAAAAAAAGCGATAAATCACACAATTAAGTAATTTTTTTTTAAAAAAAGAAGAGAATTCATTAATAGAATCAAAGTTGTGCATGGTGTTGAACTTGAATTTATGTCATCGGTAGCTATCAATTTTGTCCGCCATGAAACCTAACTGTGTGGCTCATAATTTAACTCATTTTTCTTTGCGCGAGTGTTATTTTTTTTTTAATTAGCTGGAGCATGGTCCTTTTTGGCCGACAAATATCAATTCTCCACACTATTCTGAGGTGATTTGATTTTGAATAAAGTTCACACCTTTGATGATTTTCTTTTAAAGAAAAAAGCTTGCTAAATTATTCAAATTATTATGGATAATATAATCCTTTTGGTCTTCTAGGAGATGACCAAATTGAGCAAAAAATTTGTTTTACTCTGCGAAAATATATAAGTAGGGCTAGGGATCTGACTTTACTCACAACAAGAACAAAAGCCCTAGTGAACGTTATTGATCACCATGGATTCCAATGATCAAAAGCTTCAACCTCAATTATATGATATGTCTATAATCTATGTTAGAAGTACAAAAGAAATCTTGTTGTTCTTGACTCATGGGTCGTCGTTATAGGAACGAGGAAACGACATTCAAGATAAGAGACAGAAAGCAAAATTTCCAATTTGAACTAAGAGACAAAGACTTGAAGACCATATGAATAAATAGTCAGTTCAATTGAGCGCAAAAGGACACTATTTTCTTTAAAGACCATATGAATATATTAGTCCTTGTAGAAAAAAGAAAAAAAGGAAAAAAGAAGACAGGTATTATTGTCATTGTATCACTGTCACCTTGTGCTACTAGGTCCAATGGAAAAAGATGTTAAAACATTACGAAGATTCTTCTTCACTTGTTAGCAAAATGTACAGTTAAAAATTCCCTGATGATAAATGGACCCAAAGCATGATCGTGGGCTGATGTATGAGACACACAGTTTTGAATGGAGGGGAAATTTTTCTTAAGTAATAGCATACATAATAATAGTTGATACTGTGCGATTCATGAATGCACTTCCAGTAGGTCAAAGATCGACAACAACATTAACTTTATAATAACTTTCTGAATTGGGAAAAGCTTCTAAACTAGCATTCAAATCAAAACTCATGCATGTGCACATGGTTTTCCAAATACTCCACACATTTGTCCAAGTATCTATCATGGAGGCCCGTATCTTTGAATACCTCACCATGTTCTTTGGCTCCATCTCTGTAAGCCTTCCCTTCCTCATCCACCACAACCAAATTCAGAGACTCGGCCAATTATTTCCTGGTAAACGATCCATCTTCTTCATTTCTTGGAACTTCAATTCCAATCTTCTTGTCCCAAAACCTAGCAATTAGCCCTTGGTCATACAAGAAGGGCAACATGATAAGAGGACGTCCATACTGGAGTGCCTCTATGAGTGAACTCCAACTGCAATGAGTCAAAAACCCTCCAATTGAGTCGTGAGCCAATATCTTGGTTTGAGGTGCCCAAGTTGTCCAAACCAGTCCACGACCCTTGGTTCGCTCCTCGAACCCATCTGGTAGCTTCACCGAGTCACTGTCTGCTGACCAACTAGGTGTCCTTAGAACCCAAAAGAAGGGCAACCCAGATAGCTCCAATCCAAGAGCCAACTCGGTGAAGTCTTCTTGGCTTAAGTTAAGCTCACTTCCAAGGGCAATGTAAACACAGTTCCATTCTCTTGTTTGTCCAACCACTGATAAATTCTAGACCAATCTTCTTTGTCTTTTCTAGTTTGAACCAAAGGTGGCAATAAGCCTACTAGAACAACAAGAAATTGTTGAAGCACTTGTAGCAAATCGAGCCACTCACTCTGTGGGGGCCAAATCTCACTTGTCATGGCTTGACTCATATGCTACTAAAAAACGTGGGATGATCGAACTTCCCTCCCACTAGAGAAGTGCGGAGCGAAGGAGACACAAATAATATCCCATTACCATGAAGTGGAGGACGGGATGCACAAAGCTAGGGAAGTGGGGCGAAGCTTATAAAAACCCGGTTGGACCTCTAGCAAAGGTACGAAAAATTCAATTGAACACTAAGAGTATGCTGCACAAAAATTGAATTGAGCGTCGGAGTGACTTTTGCAGCTACTCACCCCATTTTCATCGTTCGTCCTCAGGAATGTAATTCGAAGTTCTCTTTCAACCAAGGAAGCATGCAGACTTCAGTCAAGAATCTGCAGAGGTATTTCTTCTTGAAAGAAATCCTGCTCCAACAGTTGGCGTCGTCTGTGGGAATCTTGCAAAATTAATCATAAATATGACTGAACCTGCACAGGGGACTCCAAACACCTTTGTCTTGGGGAATGCGATGTTCACTCCTTGACCCGGAAGCGCAAGGTCTAACGCCCAGGATAGGGAACCAAGCCTTGCTGTTATCCAGTTGAGGGAAATCATGAAAGAATTGCCCGAAACAAGAATGGTGGCAGAGAAAGCTTTGGAGAAGGCGCAGAACACTGCTTGCTGTGAGGGCTCAAAAGAGGGCAAGAGGAAGCAGGGACATGAGGTCTCTGAGGGAGACTCCTCTAGCAGCATGCACTCGAGCATTCGTGACAAGGCCACAGCAGGAGATCAAGACAAAGATTTTGACCTACAGAAAATGGCCAAAATGGTGAAGGACACTGATTTGATCGATCAGATCGAGAAGATTGTCAGAGGGTACAAGCCACAAACGCCCGCGGAACTAGCTTTGAAGGCGGCGAAAGGAATTTGCAAGTCAACATTCACAAAAGACATCCTGAAAGCCAAAAAGCCAGTTAAGTTCACCCAACTTAAATTTAAGCTGTTCGAGGGCACGACTGATCCCATTGAACATATCTATCATTTCCAACAACAAATGGTGCTCGAAGAAGATGACGAGGCCCTGTTGTGTAAGTTGTTCAATTTCTTTCTTTAACATACTTTAAATATAGGGAGTTATTCAATTTAATCCACTACTAAGCACCAAAGGAGTCCACAAGTTTGGTTAGAGATCAGGGTACGTAGGTCAAGTTTGGATCCCTTTCAAGATAAGAGAAAAATCTTATATAATAAAACTCTTTCTTCCCCTCCCTTTCCTTTTCAAGATCAGAATAGTGGCTGCACAGTGCCTTTTAGGAAAGAGTATATTTATTAAACACCAGTCTGCTATCCTCTCCGCCAATGTCTTCTCTCTCCCTCCCTCCCTCCCTCCCCTCCTATTGTCAAAAGTAAAGTCCCAGAATTTTCATTGTCCGGGTTAACTCCCTCTGTGCCATGAGATTCATTGATGGTGAAGTGAACCAGAGCCATGCGAATTTTTCTATGGGACCATAGCTATCAATTTTTTTTGGTCCCAATAAATCTAACTTCTTGGATCATAATTTATCTCCTTTTTCTTTGCGCGAGTGTTATTTATTTATTAGCTGGATGGTGGTCCTTTTTGGCCCACGAATTGTATTTCTTCACACTATTCAGAGGTGATAAATTTAATTTTTGTAAAAAAAAGCTTGCTAAAAATATGTTTACACTGCAAAAAAGAAAAGAAAAGAAAAGAAAAATCTTATTAGCTTTAGAGGAGCAATTATTTGAGCCCTAATAATTGTATCTTGCTGGTCTTTGTACGTCTTTCATATCTGCAAACTACAAAAGACTTTATACAGATTGATTGTTTCCCAACGAAAAGGTAGAACACATTTGTCGAGCAGCCTCTCTGTGTGGATGTATATATACAAGTAGGGCTAGGGATCTGACTCTACTCACAACAAGAACAAAAGCCCTAGATAACATTATAGAACACCATGGATTCCAATGATCCAAAGCTTCACATAGCGATGTTCCCATGGCTAGCCTTTGGCTACATGATCCCATACCTAGAGCTTGCCAAGCTCATTGCCCAAAAAGGCCACCAAATCTTCTTCATCTCCACTCCAAGAAACATCGAACGTCTCCCACAGCTCCCTCCGAATCTCTCGTCGTTAATCACCTTCGTCAAGCTCCCGCTGCCCCGCGTAGATGACGACTTCCCAGAAGCCGCGGAGGCCACCACAGACGTACCTCAGAACAAAGTCATGAAGCTCAAGAATGCCTATGATGCTCTCCAACAACCCCTTACTCATTTCCTAGAATCTTCCAACCCAGATTGGCTACTCTTCGATTTTGCAGCTTATTGGGCCCCAACTACTGCCCGTAACCTTGGCATACCATGTGCATTCTTTAGCATATTCATCGGAGCATGCTTAGTTTTCCTCGGGCCCACTTCCCCGGAAATATCTCCGGATGATCGTAAGAACCAGGAGGATTACACGGTCCCACCCAAGTGGGTCCCCTTCCCGTCCAACGTTGCATTTCGTTTGTTTGAGGTTGGCAAAGTTTACATCGACAGCATTACTGGCGACGAAAGCAATGTTTCAGATGTTTATCGGAACATGGAGGGGATGAGGGGCTGTGATATAATTGCAATAAGAGGTTGCATGTAATTTGACACTGAATGGCTGCGTTTATTACAAGATATTCACCGGAAACGGGTTTTACTGGTTGGTCAACTCCCCACTACAAATTATGAGGAGAATGATAGATGGGGTCAATGAGCCAGTGGTTGTACCGAAAACCGAAAGCATCGGTTGTGTACGTGGCTTTTGGGAGTGAGGCCATGCCGAGCCAAGAGGAAATTACTAGGATAGCCTTAGGGTTACAACATGTTAGAATATGCAGACCATTATCTTGCATATTAATTCAATCAAACATGTAATAGGTTTCAAAGAAAATGCAGAGAGTTTTAGAGAATAGAGAGAGAGCTTGGAGAAGAAGCTGGCTATATGAATTAGCTCAGCACCAAAATCATGCATATATTGTGACTCTGACAAAAACCGTTAGAGAAGAAATATTCCCTAATACATAACTCAATCTTAGCCATTTAATCATTACCCTATGAGATAATGACAAGTGGCATAAGCTATTACATTCTCTGCTGTACACTTGGACTATGATCCAACGCAGCCTTTCTAACTAGAATAGAACCGTCCTATTCTAATTGCATTTCAGCAGCCACACTTATACACCAACACTCCCTTCTAAGTGTTGTGCTGAAATAATTCCTAGAGCTTTCTTGAAATACTCAAATCTATCTCTTGCTAAAGACTTGGTGAAAATGTCAGCAAGCTGCTCTTCAGTTTTGCAATATAGCAAATCGATCTCACTTTTTTTGAAGAGCATTTCTTATGAAGTGAAACCTGCGGTTGATGTGTCTGGTTTTGTGATGATGAACATGATTCTTTGATATAGCAATAGCTGAAGTGTTGTCACACAACAACTGAGTTGGTTCTACCTGTTCCTCTCCTAAATCAGATAACACAAACCTCAGCCACATAGCTTGTGCAGTAGCTTCTGCTGCACTCATGTACTCAGCCTCTGCTGTTGACAGAGCAACACTGCTTTGCTTGATTGAAGCCCAAGAAAATACACCTGACCCCAAGTTGAATGCATAGCCTGATGTGCTCCTCATGTCATCTTCACTTCCACTCCAATCACTATCACAGTAACCTATTAGCACTGCTCCTTTTCCTTTCTCATAAGCAATTCCATAGCTTATAATGCCTTGAATATATCTCAACACTCTCTTTGCTGTTCCCATGTGCTTCTTGGTTGGATTATGCATGAATCTAGCTAAGAGGCTTGCTGCAAACATGATATCTGGTCTGGTTGCAGTCAGGTAGAGCAAGCTTCCCACCATTTGCCTATACAAGGTCTCATCTGCTAGTTCACTTCCATCCACTTTTGACAACTTTTCATTCACTGCCAGTGGTGTTGCAACAGACTTGCAATCCTTAAGTCCAAACTTGTCAAGTAAGGTCTTTGCATACTTCTTCTAGTGTAGGAAGATGCAAGTATCAGTTTGCAGGACTCCAAGACCAAGGAAGTGATGAAGCAGTCCTAGGTCAGTCATCTCATATTGTCTCATCATATCATTCTTGAATGCAGCCATCATTTCTTCTGAACTTCCTGTGTAGATAATATCATCTACATGTAGGGACACAATGAGATTACCACTTGTAGACATCTTAGTGTACAATGTAGCTTCACTTGGACTTCTATAAAAACCAGTTTTGATGAAATAGGAATTTATCTCTTCATACCAAGCTCTTGGAGCTTGTTTCAAACCATATAAGGCCTTTTTCAGCTTATACACCTTATCTTCACTTCCTTGTATCACAAAGCCAGATGGTTGATCCACATACACTTCTTCATTGAGCACTCCATTAAGAAATGCTGACTTTACATCCAGCTGAAATAGTCTCCAGTCTCTCTGTGCAGCTACAGCCACCAAGGTTCTTACAGTATCAAGCCGAGCCACTGGTGCAAAGGTCTCATTGAAGTCTATTCCAGGCTTTTGAGAATATCCCTTTGCAACCAGCCGAGCCTTATTCTTCTGCACAGATCCATCTAGGTTCAGTTTAGTCTTATAGACCCATTTGATTCCAATGATTGGTTTATCAAATGGTCTATCCACAAGCTCCCATGTATTGTTCTTTTCAATCATGGTGATTTCATCTTCCATTGCTTTCTTCCAAGAGTCATCCTTTGCTGCCTCTTCAAAACTTTCTGGTTCTATAATGCACATGTTGCATTTTTCATAAATTTCTGCAATGCTCTTGTACTTGAGAGGGGTATGATCAACGTCCTGTGATCCTGTGACCCTTTCTAGGTCACTGGTTTTAGTGTTTAAGCTAGGCATCTCATTCACTTCCAATTGTTCTTCAAATTCACAAGAACTCCCTTCTGCTCCTTGTTCTTCTTCTCTGATTTCAGTGAGTTGAATGTTCACACTAGTTTCCTTCTTTGCATTCTAATCCCAACACTCATTCTCACTAAATATCACATCTCTTGAAACAATTACTTTTCCAGTTTCAATATTGTACAGCCTGTATCCTTTCTCACAGCTGCCATACCCCAGAAAAATACACCTCTTGCTTGCCAAATCTAGTTTCTGTCTTTGCTGTTTTGGTACATGAGCATAACACAATGAACCAAATACCTTTAGATGCTTAACTCCTGGTTTCCTCCCACTATAAGCCTTAAATGGTGTCCTTTTACTCAAGGCTTTAGTTGGACACCTATTCAAAATATACACAGATATGTTGACTGCCTCAGCCCAGAAATCAAATGGAATTTTCTTCTCCAACAGCAAACACTTGGCCATTTCTACTATAGTTCTATTCTTCCTCTCTGCCACACCATTTTGTTGTAGTGTGTATGGAGTTGTAAGCTGCCTTTCAATGCCTGCATTATCACAGAACCTGTCAAACTCCACTGAAATGTATTCTCCCCCTCTGTCACTTCTCAATTTTTTTAGTTCGTAACCACTTTTCAATTCCACAGTGGCTTTGAATTTCTTAAACACATTTAGAGCTTCTGACTTGTGCCTTAAGAAATAAACCCAACACATCCTTGTGCAATCGTCAATGAAAGTGAGAAAAAACCTATTTCCAGCTTTGGTAACTGTCTGCATAGGACCACAGATGTCATTGTGAATAAGTTCTAGTGGAGTTGATGCTCTAGTGGTAGCTTCTCTTGGAAATGCTTCTTTACTCTGCTTGCCTAGAACACAACCCTCACACACCTCTTTAACTTCTTTAATTTCTGGCAACCCTACTACCATATCTTGCTCTTTCAATAGTTTCAGACTACTCATATTGAGATGTCCAAATCTTCTATGCCAGAGGTCAGTGGAATGGTCTACACCTGCTCTATAAGCTAAGTGCATTTCAGCCTGCAATTTCAAAGGAAAGCTTCTATTTCCTTTCATCTGAACTTTTGCCACCAGATTTGTATGAGAGCTGTCATTGTAGATTTCCACCTTGTGATCTCCAAATACCAAATAGTAGCCATGTTCTATCATCTTTCCCACACTGAGTAAGTTCTCCTTCAGTCCAGGTACAAGCATTATTTCTTTGATATGTCTCTTGCCTGCTTTGGTTTCAACCACAAGAGTGCCTTTTCCAGTTACCTCTACAAGCTGTCCAGTTCCCATTTCAACCTTGGCAGTCACATTTCTGTCAATATCCACCAGCAAATCCTCTTTCCCTGTCATGTGATTACTACACCCACTATCCAAATACCAGATCTCTTCATCCCTTGTTACACCAGCACCGCTTGCACTGCTAGCATAGAACATTGTTGGTGCAGCTTCCACTTGAGTAGCATAGTTGACCTGCTGTGGTGTTTTCTTGCTGTAGCAGTCTTTTGCAATGTGGCCAAGCTTATCACAGTTATAACACTTTGGCTTGCCCTTGAATTGACATTCACCAAAATGTAGCTTACCATAGTGCTTGCAGGGAGTTTTAGTGCCTTCACTTGCCTTGTTATCCCACTTCTTGCCTTTGGATTTCCAATTCTTATTCTGCTTGCTGTTCTGTTCTCCAGTTTTAGTCTGTTTGGCATCTACACTAAGGCTAGCAAATGCCTTCTCTGTTCTATTTTCAGAATGCCTATCTAAACGCAACTCAAAGCTCTTTAGTGAGGCTACAACCTCCTGCACCTCAATCTCATTCAGATCTCTAGAGTGTTCTATAACTGAACAGATAGAGTCATAGGTAGATGGCAGACTAATAAGCAGTTTTTGAACAATTCTCTCCCTAGGCAATTCCTCCCCATAACTTCTCATTTGATTTATCAAATCAAATAGTTTAGTAACATAGGCAGTTAAGGATTCATCATCCCTCATTCTTGTATATTCAAATTCTCTTCTAAGACCTTGCAATTTAACACTCCTTACCTGCTTATCTCCATGGAATTCTTGCTGCAGAATACTCCAGGCACCTTTTGATGTTTCTTCATGAGAGATTCGTGGGAATATCTCTTCTGAAACTGCTCCTTGAATTAATCCAAGAGCCTTAGCATCCTTCATGAGTACCTCAGCAACCATGCCTTTCTCACTTGATTCTTCTGTCTCCTTTTTCTTATCATCAGATTCATCTGACTTCTTCAGAACCGTACCATCAAATCCTTTTATCACCAAATCCCACAGTCCATGAGATTTGAAGATGGTCTTCATCCTTATGCTCCAGAAATCGTAGTTCTCACCATTGAAAATTGGTGCTCTCAATTCACCACCACTTGACCCAGCCATGTTAGACTCAGATCTGCAGAACTCAAGCTCAGCTGCAACTTCAATAGCTCAGCACAGAAAAAACGCCCAGTATTACTTGATCAAACCTGGCTCTGAGGCCATGTTAGAATATGCAGACCATTATCTTGCATATTAATTCAATCAAACATGTAATAGGTTTCAAAGAAAATGCAGAGAGTTTTAGAGAATAGAGAGAGAGCTTGGAGAAGAAGCTGGCTATATGAATTAGCTCAGCACCAAAATCATGCATATATTGTGACTCTGACAAAAACCGTTAGAGAAGAAATATTCCCTATTACATCACTCAATCTTAGCCATTTAATCATTACCCTATGAGATAATGACAAGTGGCATAAGCTATTACATTCTCTGCTGTACACTTGGACTATGATCCAACGCAGCCTTTCTAACTAGAATAGAACCTTCCTATTCTAATTGCATTTCAGCAGCCACACTTATACACCAACAAGTCTGAGCTGCCATTTATTTGGGTGTTGAGAACAGGGCCGTCCCTGAGATTTTGAGGGCCCTGTGCGAACTTAAATTGGGGCTTCACATAATCTAATACGAAATACTATAAATGGCATAACTTAATGTCATAAACAATTTTTTATATAACTAAAAGTCATGAATAAATATGTAATGACAATCAGAAATCAAATTCATAAAAATTTAAATGTTTCTATTTGATAAAATTAAATATTTGGTACAAAAATAAGCTCATTGTGCCCCTACAAGTACAAGGTCCTTTGCTACCTCCAATAAGCAATTTGTGTTTAATAGGAAAAAAAAATTAGCAATAACAAATTAAAGAGTAGTTGCACACAAATTCCTGAAATTTGAATTTGACTATATGATTTTGAGTGTTCTTTATGAATATAGGAATTAGGGGTTTTCTCTTTTTGGTATTGAAATTCCTGAAATTGAAAGAATAACTAAAATTGTCAAAGGATTGAAAAAAGAACCAAAGAGAGATTGATGAATGATGATGATTATTTACCAGAAAATCAGAGTTTAAAAGAAAAGAAGAAGCCATGAAGTTTTTTTTGTTTTGTTTTGAATGAAAAAAGTACTTTTCTTAGATGAGAAATTTTTTTATATAAATTTTTTAAAAGAATGATCGGAGTAGAAAGTGTTTGAGGGATATATATATATATATATATGATGTTTCCTTTTATTTCAAGGGTTTTTGGTTTTTCATTTATTTATTTATTATGTAAAGTTTTTAGTTATAATGCAAAACTAATATAAAAACAGCATATAGACCGACTTCAGCAAGAATCGAACTCTAGCGCTACGTTAAATGGAGAAACGCTGGAGCCAACTCCACCAGACACGCCATTGTGCAAATGTCTAGCACGCTATACTATATATACAATTCCTATAATATTAATATATATACTATAAAGAAATTTTTTTTCAGGGGGCCCTTAAGAATCAGGGGCCCTGTGCGGTGGCACCACTTGAGCCATCCCAAGGCCGCCCTTGGTTGAGAACCAATCTGGTTAAGTGGCCTGAGGGTTTTGAGCGAAGGATAGAAGGGCGTGGACTGGTTTGCAGGAGCTGCGCCCCGCAGTTGAAGATTTTGGGTCATGACTCGGTTGGGGTGTTCCTGAGTCACTCCGGTTGGAGCTCGGTGGTGGAGGCGTTGACTTTTGGTAGAGCTCTTGTGCTGTTGACCATGTCCAATGACCAAGGGTTGAATGCAAATTTTACCAGCGACTAGGTGGCTGAGTCGCTCAAGTTGGTGATAGAGATGGAGGAGGGGAAGATTTACAGAGACAAGGCTAAGGAGTTGAAGCCGTTGTTTGGAGATAGAAAGAAGCAAGACACGTACGTGCATAATTTTCTAGAATATCTTAAAGCTCATGCACGAAATGCTTCCAAGAAGGTCTAGACTCTAGACTATGCATGTGATAATATCTCGTTGAGATGATACAAATATAATTACTCGATGGAATAAACTAGTCCTTCCTAATCAATCTAATTTCTTAAAAAAAAGAAAAAAAAAAAAGAGCAGAAATGGATTTTCAGTCATGTGAGTGATGATGTGTTAAAACATTACGCAGAGTTGGTGGGACTATTCTTCTTCTGACTAGCACATAGTTTTGAATGGAGGGGAAACTTTTCTTAAGTAATAGCATACATAATAATAGTTATAAAGAAAATTCTCTTTATACAAGTTGATACTGTGCGATTCATGAATGCACTTCCAGTAGGTCAAAGATCGACAACAACATTTACTTTATGATGACTTTCTGAATTGGGAAAAGCTTGAATAGGGTGTGATTAGTTAATTATATATTTTGATTTAAATATTAGGGTGTACTTAGATCATAGGGTCTACTCAATTAAAATTTAAGAATTCGTTTAACAACACCCTTTATTTATCAGTATATTATTAAAAATTGAACTCAGTTGATTTTTAAGAAAAAAAATATTTAGAGCATCCACAATGGTTGTTCAATAGTTCAATAAATTGAACTTTTTTGGAATCCATTGAATTGAACTGTAGTTTTACTTGCAATGGTACACTTCAATAACTTCAGATCAACAGTTATATTTACTTACATATTTTTTTACATGCTCAAATAAAATAAAAGGGATAACTTTAATAAAACTAAAAATTGTACCATTGCACTATTCTCAAAGAGATCTTTAAAAAGAGAGCAATTTTTAATATATTTGAAAAAAAATTAATTGATGTATTTTTTATATTGCATTGAACTAATGAACAACCATTGCAGTTGCTCTTAACAACATAATGCATTAATTGATGTACTTTTTTTATTCATAGATTGTCCAAAAAAATTATTATGGATAATATAATCTTATTAGCTTTAGAGGAGAAATTATTTGACCCCTAATAATTGTACCTTCATAATTCAAACCACAAAAGACTATACAGACTGATAATTTGTTACATTTACGTCTATTAATATGTTTGATTATCGCTTGATTAAATGTTTTGCTATAAATAACTCAAACATATGGAAAAATTCAAACAAAACAAAAAACGCGATAAATCACACAATTTTTTTTATTTTTTTTGAGAAAGAGAATTCATTAATAGAATCAAAGTTGTGCATGGTGTTGAACTTGAATTTATGTCATCCATAGCCTCTACTAATTTTACTAATAGGGTTAAACTTGAATTTAAATGTGTTAACAAATATTGGCGGGTGACTTAAATATTTACAGGGTTTAAATAATAAAACAAAATCTCTAAATATATTACATGTCTATAATCTATGTTTGAAGTACAAACGAAATCTTGTTCTTGACTCATGGGTCCTAGTTATAGGAAGGAGGAATCGACACTCAAGTATCAACCTCCAGGTTTAAAACGAATTCTACCTATATAGGTAATCAGTGGGTAGTGGCTGATTTTCTTGTAGATATATCTCACCAATTCTTGAAAGCCATATTTTTTTTAAAAATATGGAAGCGCAAATATATGGAAAAAAATATTCCAATATTTTTCTCCCCGGAACATGACACCAGAGGTAAAAGTTTATGAAGTGGATTAGAGAGAAGAGATTTGGAAGGAGATGTGTGAGGAGGTCAATGTTTCTTGGAGTGGAGATGATGGATGACCCTTTTGCGCAATGAGCTTGACAAGTTCTAGTTCATGGATAAAATTTTGTATGTTCCGGGTATACCAACTGGTTAGTGTATCATCCAATATACATAGAATATGTGGAAATATTTTACTCCTAACCAGCTGGTGTACTCGGAACTTACAAAAATTACCATTAATTACTACAATATTACACTATTTTCTTTTGTGCTCTTTGAGCTTAAAGGCACAAATATTTGTGTTTATTTTCACTAGCCACGGTTCAACCCCATTTTAATAGTCAGTTTTCTTTATAGGAGTTTCCATTGCTCATTGTCAATAAATCTGTTTAACTATTTTTACATCAGGGTTGAGACAACTCTTGGTGTGTATAGTATATATTAGTCCTAGTAGAAGAAAAAAAAAATGGCAAAAGGAAAAGACAGGTACTATTGTCATTGTATCACTGTCACCTTGTGCTACTAGGTCCAATGGCAAAAGATGTATGTTAAAACACTACGAAGAGTTGGTAGGACTATTCTTCTGACCAGTTGTTAGCAAAATGTACACTTAAAAATTCCCTGACGAGAAATGGACCCAAAGCATGATACTTTTCTTAAGTAATTGCATACATAATAATAGTTATAAAGAAAATTCTCTTTATTCAAGTTGATACAGCGATTCATGAATGCACTTCCAGTGGGTCAAAGATCGACAACAACATTAACTTTATAATAACTTTCTGAATTGGGAAAAGCTTCTAAACTAGTATTCAAACCTCATGCATGTGCACATGGTTTTCCAAATACTCCACACATTTGTCCATGTATCTATCATGGAGATCCTTATCTTTGAATACCTCACCATGTTCTTTGGCTCCATCTCTGTAAGCCTTCCCTTCCTCATCCACCACAACCAAATTCAGAGACTCGGCCAACGATTTCCTTGTAAAGGATCCATCTTCTTCATTTCTTGGAACTTCAATTCCAATCTTCTTGTCCCAAAACCTAGCAATTAGCCCTTGGTCATACAAGAAGGGCAACATGATAAGAGGACGTCCATATTGGAGTGCCTCTATGAGTGAACTCCAACCGCAATGAGTCAAAAACCCCCCAATTGAGTCGTGAGCCAATATCTTGGTTTGAGGTGCCCAAGTTGTCCAAACCAGTCCACGACCCTTGGTTCGCTCCTCGAACCCATCTGGTAGCTTCACCGAGTCACTGTCTCCTGACCAACTAGGTGTCCTCAGGACCCAAAAGAAGGGCAACCCAGATAGCTCCAATCCAAGAGCCAACTCGGTGAAGTCTTCTTGGCTTAAGTTAAGCTCACTTCCAAGGGCAATGTAAACTACAGTTCCATTCTCTTGTTTGTCCAACCACTGATAAATTCTAGACCAATCTTCTTTGTCTTCTCTAGTTTGAACCAAAGGTGGCAATAAGCCTATTGGAACCACAGGAAATTGTTGAAGCTCTTGTAGCAAATCGAGCCACTCACCCTCAATCTCTCTACAACTTCGAATCAAATAGACTTGACAACCTTGGACCGTCGACTGCACACGAAACAAATCCGAAACACCGGAAGCGTTTTGTTTCGTAGCGTCAAACAGTTTCTTGGCCTCAAAAGACCTAAAAACCAAATTTGAAGGGAAAGGGATCCATTCGGGAGGGACAGTGAAGTGCTCTGGTAGTGTTCTAACACCATAGCGATCTAGTCCCTCCGGTGATGTTGGTCCAATAAAACATAGAGTGGATGCGTTGAAAATACTGAAATGTGCTCGTGAAATGCCTAGGCTAGAAGCTATAGGTGGTAGCCAGTGAGGGGCAAAGTCGTGAATAATCCAATCCGGCTTGTGAGTTTGTAGGAAATTGGAAATACCTTGTTCGAGTCCATCATGAGCTATTTTGAGGTATGGGATTATGTGGTATGGCACGTCCATAGTGGCCTCTGCATTCTCCGGCAGATTTTCGACACGTGGCAGCGGGATCTGCACTAAATTGATCAAAGGGGTTAAGTGTTGAGGGATTTTGGGGAGGCGTTGGATGTTTCGTGGAGTGGATATGAAGGAAACTTTGTGACCTCTTCGAGCTACGTGCTTGGCAACCTCAAAAAATGGAATTATGTGACCAAAGGCCAGCCATGGAAACACGGCTATGTGAAGCTTCTTAGGCTCAGTTGTGGAGCTCATGGTGGTGGAGGTGCTCATATGGGAACCTCTCTCTCTCTTTGCGTATTATGGGCGCAACTTGTAGGACATCATCATGATGAATTTGTAGGCCTGAGATGAGGGTCGTGTTGTCTTTCGTTACATTTTTTATATATAAAGTTTTTAAATGGATTTTGGTACAACTAAAACTATGATTCTGTGTCCACACCATCTCTCCTCTTACTTTTTATTCATTTATTATTATATATTTTCTCTCAATTTTTTTTGAATATTATGTCTTTTCCCCCTTGTCTTTGTTCATATATATATTCAACTTCTAAAGTGGCAAATGACGAAAATAATCAAAACACGCTTTAAATACTTTATGTTTGTCCACACATGAAATTAGAGCTTTCCCATATGTCCAAACACAAAAATATTTTATCATCACCTTAGCATCATCACCTTCTTCATCATCATCATATAATAAAATCCTATCGCCTTTTTATCAAGAAATCATCTTATAAGATAAAACTCATTAATTATTTCTTCACTCATTGACACAGAAGACAAAACTCTACCAATAAAATATATAATTACTGTCACATTGATGAGTCAAGCACATGCCATGAACATTTTATGTCTTTCACATTGATAAAATGTTGGTTTTAATTAACAATTTGTCAATATAAGCATTTTGTTTTGGTCAAAGTTTCTGGCACAATCACGGTATCATTGTGTATATATATATATATATATATATATATATACAGAGAGCTTCCATTGAGGGATCCCTCAAATAAGCTTATTTGAGGGACACTCCTTGTAGGCCCCACTCCAGATTGTATTTCACTAATCCAAACCGTCTATTTTGTAGATACTCATTCAAAGATCATCTCTACAAAAAATCACTTGAATCCGATATCATGTGACCACTCAATTGAGTTATTGAAATTTTAGTACTTTTCTTAAAGCACCGTGTTCATTGATTTTGTAAGACACAATTGGATGTCGAAACGGTTTCCGATTTGTCTAATTTTTTGTAAGGATGATCTATGAATGAATACCTAAAAAATAGATGGTTTGGATTATTGGGAAAAGAATTGTAGGGTACCCTAAAGGACGTCCCTCAAATAAAATTATTTGAGGGATCCCTCAATAGAAGGAGACTGTATATATATATATGTTATCTTATCAATTATATGCGCACTAGGTTAGAGATACTATCATTTGCATTACCGTTTTTTATTTGTTTTCGGGTGTCTAGAATTTCCCTTTCTAGCTACCTACCTTTTTAAGGCCAAGAAACATGTTCCTACCTACCCTTCCTACATATTGTCATAAATTGATCCTATGTATCGATGTTCCTACTTTTCCAAATAACCATCGATGTTGCCATACTTTTCCAAATAAAAGCCCTATCAATTTTGGCAATGTTCGACATCTCATCCCTAGCTATATGTGTATTGAGAATTCTAATGTGTGGTCAAGACAGCAGTTGTCCTCGTGTTGGACCGTTCATCCCCAAAACTAGTCGGTGTGGTTTGTGTCTTTCTATCTATGTACTTGTATAAGGAAAAAGTTACCTTGCGTGTTTGCATCTGGTGTTGTTTCATAGATGGTATTTGGTTATTATATGAGAATGCTCAAGTTATTCGCAGTATTCTTGGTTTTCATTTTATAAACGAGTATGCAGTGGTTTCAATTATCGTTATGGTTCTTAAATTTATATCTATCTATAGTTTTGCTCTCATTATTTTCAAAACCGAAGGGTTAGTATGTTTGGTGTACTTATGTTCAAAACTTTTTTTTTTTGTCCATTTACTGGGATTTATCTCATGTTTTTATTTGTTTTGGCGGATCCAAGAAATTTTATCGGGGTGGGCTAAATTTTTTTTTAATGCGATATTTATTATAATGGTGGTTATGTTTTTTCCCCATATAACTGTGGTTATGGTTAACCATCATCATATAAGCCAAGCTTTAGGAAGCAAAGGTAACTTAAAAGAAACAGAAATTCAAAAAAGAACACAGAAGAATCTCAAAGGAATTGAAAAGTTTAGAAATTGAGCAAGGGCTTCATGCCTAAATTTAGAATGGAGCTTTAGAAAGTAGAAATTGAAAGAAAGATATGAGAAATTATAGAAGTATCGAGATGAGCTTTGATACCATCATAACAATATGGATTGAGCAGAAGAAAGATTATAGCAGAAAAAGAATTACAGAGAAAACCAGAACCTCATGTTTATATTTGTATCTTTAATCTCCAGTGAACAATTTAAAGGTTTTCATGAATTTTTTTTTTTTAATCAGAAAATAATGAATTGCACTAGACAAAATGGAGCATGACAAAGAGGAAATTATCATTTACCTTTCTAATAAACAACCCATTATATTACCTTTATAGAGCACATGAGGCCTTGCTTTGGGAGGTGGTGAGGCCAACAAGAGCACATATCAACAACATTGGTTATATGGATTAATCGTTTTATTAGTCCATAAATTTAGACCCGATTTGCATTTGAGTACCTCAATTTCCAAAATGGTTCCCGTGATCCTTTAACTTTAGTTTCGTTAAGGCAAATGGTCCTGCCGTCAATTTTGTTAACTTTTCTGTTAAGTGCAGGGGAAAAATGTATTTTTGTATCAAAATTGAGAAAAATATGAATAAAAAATTAAAAAAACTAATAAATTAATATTAAACTCTCTCTTCCCCCCTCTATCCCGATTTCTACTCCCCCCAAAACTTGAATTTTTTTTTGGTGGGTTTTTTATTTGATTTCTTTTATTATTATTTTAAAGATATAATTTTTTATATTCATTTTTGGGTTTTAAATATAAAAACACCATTTTTCCCCTGCATTTAACAGAAAAAGTTAAGAAATTGACGATAGGACCATTTCTAAAGTTAAACGAAACTAAAGTTAAAGGACCACTGAAACTATTTTGAAAATTGAGGTACTCAAATGCAAATAGGGTCAAAGTTCAAGGACTAATGACACGATTAACCCTTTGTTATATGAAAAGTATTTATCTTTATTATAAAAATGTATCACATGAACTCCAAAGTTATATCACATGGATTCCAATCAATCTAACGATTGGGATTATACAGAGGTGGACTTATTTCTACATAAAGGTGTAGACTAATATTTGATTTACCTAGTTTGGCCTTGGACAACTTCGTTGTATATTCTACAAATTCAGCATTGGGTTGGAGCCCATTCCAGCCCACAGTTAGATCCGCCTGTGTGTGTACACAAGCTGCCATCCCTCCGCCAATGTCTTCTCCCTCCCTCCCTCCCTCCCTCCTATTATCAAAAGTAAAATTGTGAAATTTATGGGAAAAACATAACGAAACAAAATTATGAGAAAGAACTCAATTGTGCTTGAACGTAACAATGCACAATATAAAAGCAGCTTTGTCATACAGTAGGTCTAGTTTTCTAGGGGTAACATAAATTTTCAAATAAAATTTAGAAAAATAATGAGAATGCATATTTGTTTTCTACGCCATGAAGAATAACAGTAAAGGATGCACCAGACAAATTTGCTTTTTTTCTTTCCCTTCTCATCGTTTGAAGATTTGTATTTCCCAAAAAGGGCTGGGTGCCCCAAATTTTCTGTACAAAGAATGCATTTTCACACTAATATATCATAATTCCTGTTCATTTCATGCATCCAACCTGAGTTTTTCCAATGTTAGATTTGATATTAGATAAAGGAATCTCCTAATAAAAGGATCAATTCATAGCCAATACAAACCTGTCACTCTTTTTTTCGGCGGACATGGGTCAAATGGGAAGAACATGTCAAGCCTTTCCATCCCACCAAAGTCTCTGTCAAAACTGAATTTCTCAGATGTCATGAATAAACCAGCTACTAAGTTGTATTTGGTCTTCACACAAGACTTCAACTTATACACTACTTCCAAGGTAAAAACATCACATAAGTTACCTGTACTGTTGCAACAGCTTCTACAGCACCAGCTGCTCCTAGCTAGTATAGGTCACCAATCATGGATTTTGTAGAGTTGTACTCTCAACTGTAAACAGTCGAGATGTTATCAAGCATGGCAATGCATGATATTAAAACAGATAATACATGTTATGCATTTTTGCTACGCAGGAGTATTCTGGCCAAAACAATGAATAAGAGCATTATACTCTTTGAGGTCTCTGAACGGTGTGGATGTAGCATGTGCGTCGATGTAATTAACATCTCCTCTAGACACCCCAGACTAGCTAATGCCTTTTCTATGCAGAGAATAACACTAGCACCTGTTTCAGAGGAGACATTAATAACAGATTCATATTCTAGAATGTGATGTGATTCAATGAAACAAAGTGCAAGGTGACTCTGGATTTGAGTACTAATTACAGCCATAAGGATACTTTCAAATTTCTTAAAATCAATTGGCAAAAAATAAAGTACAAATAAACGATACAAAGAGTGGAATTTCTTTAGTTTATGCGGAACAAAATAATGAAACTAGTAAATCAACAGAAACAACTTAAAAGAAAATTTTCTTGCTTAGCTCAACAAACTGTACTTATCCTGACCTAGCATATTCAGTTAATAAATTGAGTAGATATACAAGCAATCCTGGAAGAGATCACTGCAAAGCGATTATTAGGGTTCTTAGGTATTTGAGCTATACTAAGAACTATGGATTGCATTACACAAGATATCCATCTGTACTAGAAGGTTATAGTGATGCAAACTGGATATCAGATATGAGAGACTCAAACTCCACAAGTGGATATGTCTTTACGTTAGGAGGTGCAGCTGTATCTTGGAAATCTACAAAACATACGTGTATTACTAGATCCACTATGGAATATGAATTTATTGCTTTGGATAAAGCTGGAGAAGAAGCTGAGTGGCTTCGTAATTTCTTAGAAGATATTCCAAATTGGCCGAAGCCTATGCCCGCAATATGTATACATTGTGATCGTCAAGCGACGATTAGAAGGGCCCAAAATAATGTATAATGTCTCGACACATACGTCGAAGACATAATATTGTAAGACAACTGCTCTCAAGTTGCATAATTACTATTGACTATATAATGTCAAGAGATAATTTAGCGGGTCAGTTTACTAAAGGTTTGACGAGTTTACTAAAGGTTTGACGAGAGAGCTAGTTAACAAATCATCAAGGGGAATGGGTGTAAAGCCTATATCTCAATAGTTGCCATTATGGACACCCAACCTAGCTGACTGGAGATCCTAAGACCTAGGTTCAAAGGGACAACTAAGTTATGTGTGACTAAAGTGGGAGCATTGTGGGGATTCCATCCCTTGCCCATGCCTATGATGATACAATGTTCCCTGCATCGTGTATGGTTAAGTTAAGCTTTTAATGATTCGTGTGACTTGGAAAACCAAGTGGAGTGTAGCAGGATACTCTTTATAGGAAATCATCACCTATATCAGTACGAAATGAGGCCGTTTCTATGAGAATTGCAAGGCTCAATTCTCTAAAGTACTGACAAAGACCAGGACTGGTCCATGGCCGAAAGGACACAACCTAGAACCAAATGTGTATGAAAAGGTATTATGTGAGTAATATTGTTTCGATTTACACGACGGTTGAACAGTTCAAGACATCATGTTCACTGATTAGCTAGTAAATCTGATTTTACTTCACTATGGAAGATTCGAGGCCAAAAGCTACCTATCTTGATGTGGTGCCTTTTCAAACAAATTCTCTCAAGTGTCTGCATTGTACATTTGTACTAACTAATTTCCATTCATGTGGGAAATTGTTAGAAAATTATAATATATAACTTTTCAATAATTGAATGGAAATCAAATTGTGGGACCCATGACTTTAAGTACATGACTTTTATGAATTGGTATGTATCCATTGAGAATAATCATATTCTTAAATGAGGAAAAATAAAATATTATTTATTTTGTTTGTGAATAAAATATTAATACTTTATGTCAAAAGTTGCATTGTTTCATAAAAATTGAAACATTGCACTTCTTGGCTTAAGTTGCATTATTTCATAATAATTGAAACATTGCACTTCTTGGCTTATGGTTGCAACATGAAAATACACATTTGTTGATATTTTTCAGTCACATCTTTTCTGAACAGAGGCCTTGTTATCTAAATATAGAAGGTCCTACAACATTTATTTCTCCAATTGTCATCCAACAAATAGCAGTTTTTAGAGCATTCATAGCATTATATTTTAGAAATATAGTGAGTTAGTAAGAGAGAATTCATATACAAGTTTGAGTTTGCTTTTCTTGGGGATTGTAGTGCTACTTCAACAAGAAGTCGATCATTGCATCCTAGGAGATGCTTGCCAAGCAAATCCTAAAAGCACTTGTGAGGATGCAATTTCGTTTTAGGGAGATAAAACCAAGTTCTAGATTCGATCATCTATAAAGTATTCTTAATTTTCCTTGTCGTTATTTTTTTTGTATTTATTTTGAATTTATAGTAAAGTTTTATTTTCGAAATTCTATAAATATAGCAATTATCTTTATATTTTACCAACACCTAGTTATAGGAAGGAGGATTCGACACTCAAGTAACAACCTCCAGGTTTAAAACGAAATCTACCTATACAGGTAATCAATGGGTAGTGGCTGATTTTCTAGTAGAATATCTAACCAATTCTTGAAAGCCATAATTTAAAAACTGGAAGAGCAAATATATGGGGAAAAAATCCAATATTTTTCTCCCCAGAACATGACAACAGAGGGAAAAGTTTATGAAGTGGATCAGAGAGAAGAAATTTGGATGGAGATGTGTGAGGCGGTCAATGTTTCTTGGAGTGCAGATGGTGGATTGACCCTTTTGCACAATGAGCTTGGCAAGTTCTGTTAGTGTTTTGCTATTCAAGCTGGGTTTTGTGTATTTGGTCAGTTATAGAGAAAAGAAGAAAATGGAGAATGCTATTGAATAACTGCTCTGGTTACTTACAAAGTCTGTGAGCAAGGCTTTGTATATTCTCTATGTAAGAGAATGAGCTCACACGGCATGTACTACATGACCGTTAGCTCTGAGCTGGATTCACACAAGCATCAGTGAATCTCAGCCATCCATTTGTCTTAATTCTAGCTCTTGGCTATTTTAGCTTTTACATGATTGAAGCCTTACACTTGTCATTCTCTAGGACTAAGTGAATACACAATTAACACTCTAGGCTGAAAAGAAATCAGACTCACTACTTACAATTCTACACTCCCCTTTAAGTTTTGAGCTGATTTCACACCAAGCTTGTCTCTGAGATAACAGAATTGATCTTTAGCCAATGACTTTGTGAAGATATCTGCCAGCTGCTCATTTGTAGGACAGTAAATCAAGTTAATGATTCCTTCTTGCAAGGCATCCTTGATGAAGTAATACCTTCGATCAATGTGCTTAGTTTTCTGGTAAAACACAGGGTTCTTTGTTCTTTGTGATAGCAATAGCAACTGTATTGTCACAGTGTAGTGGTGTAGCTTCAGCTTGAAATTCACCAAAGTCTTCCAAAACAAATCTGAGCCAAATTGCCTGTGCAGTTGCTTCTGAAGCACTGATTTATTTTGCCTCTGCAGTAGAAAGAGCAACACAGTTTTGTTTGACTGATGCCCAAGCAAAAACACCACTGCCAAAAGAGAAAGCATACCCTGAAGTGCTCTTACTGTCATCCACTGAGTCACTCCAGTCACTATCACAGTAGCCAATTAACATTGCATTCCTTCATTTCACATACTCCAACCCATAATCAAGTGTCCCCTGAATATACCTGAGAACTCTTTTAGCAGTCCCATAATGCGTATTAGTAGGACAATGCATAAATCTAGCAAGTAGACTAGATGCATACATTATATTGGGTCTTGTAGCTGTGAGGTATAGCAAGCTTCCCACAATCTTCCTATATTGCTCTTCATTTGCTGGACCACTTCCATCTTCTTATAGACAGGTTTGCATTCACGTAGGCCAAATTTGCTCAACAAAGATGCTGCATATTTCTTTTGGTGAAGAAAAATGCTAGTGTGAGTTTGAATGACTCCCATTCCTAAAAAATGATGCAAGAGCCCCAAGTCTGTCATTTCATATTTCACCATCATGTCTTGCTTGAACTCCTCTAACATTGACTGACAACTCCTTGTATAAACAATGTCATCTACATAGATGGACACTATTAGAATTTCTGCCTCTCCTCTGGTTTTGGTATAGAGAGTGGCCTCACTTTGACTTTTGGCAAATCCACATTGAGCAAAGTAGGTGTCAATCTCACCGTACCAAGCTCTTGGTGCCTGTTTTAGGCCATAGAGAGCTTTATGAAGCTTGTACACCTTATCTTCACTCCCCTTGACCACAAACACATCTGGTTGATCTACATACACCTCTTCTTCCAAAACACCATTTAGAAAGGCAGATTTGACATCTAGTTGATACAATTTCCAATTCTTTTGTGCTGCCAAAGCAACTAGTGTGCGGATTGTATCAAGTCTAGCCACTGGTGCAAAGGTCTCATTGTAGTCAACACCTGGTTTCTGAGCATAACCTTTGGCAACCAGCCGTGCCTTGTTCTTCTATACTGAACCACAAGGTTTAGCTTGGTTTTGAACACCCACTTAACTCCAATTATAGGTTTATCGGCTGGTCTGTCCACCAGCTCCCATGTTGCATTTTTCTCAATCATTGAAAGTTCATCCTTCATTGCTTTCATCCAAGATTCATCTTGAGCACAGCCATCAAAATTTTCTGGTCCCATAATACAAAGATTGCATTGAGCTAGAACATCATCCAGATTTCTCCATTTTAATGGAGTGTGATCAAAAGCTTGAGTATTTCTCATGATGGTGCTTATATCACTTGTTCTTGGTGATTGAAAGTGATCATAACTTCTAGAAGGTGTCACTTGTGATGAATCATTAGACAGATAAGATTGTTCTTCATGATTGATCACACTTCCTACGAATAGGAAGAATCCTAGAACAAAATGAGAAGTAGCTAACCAAATTTTTTTATGCGAATGTAAACCCACTTAACTCAATTTAGTAACAAATCTAAATACTAGATTCATCATATATTAAAACAAAACATTTCATAATAAATCATAATATAATAAAGTAAAGAATTTTTTTTTTTAGAAATATTTGATATTTTGATAGAACGGGAGTTCTTTCGTCTCGCAATTCGACTACTATTAATTTGAAGTGGGCTTTTTCTTATTCTATTTCTGTATTCTTTATAAATTCAAGGACTAACCACTGTACTGAATCACAAAAAAAAAATCGGAAATAGATTCATGGGCTCGATAACTTGTAATAGAACTTATGCTTGATAGAAATATTAGTTTATCAGAAATTTGTTTCCAATCCCAAGCTGCATTCTCATCAAACACAACATCCCTTGAGAGTAGAATCTTCTTAGTAGCAGGATCATACACTCTATAACCTTTTTCACAGATTGCATATACCACAAAAATACCCTTGGTGCTTTTTGCATCTAACTTCTACCTCACTTCACTTGGTATGTGTACATAACACACACAACCAAATATTTTGAGATGGGCGAGACCTGGTTTTCTTCCACTATATGTAAGATCCCATGTCGACCAACGGAGAGGGGGTGATGTGCCTTATATGTGCACACCCGCATCCATCTAGCCTTAGGCCTTTTGGGAGCTCACTGGCTTCGGAGTCGTAGGAACTCCGAAGTTAAGCGAGTTGGGGGCCAGAGTAATCCCAGAATGGGTGACCCACTGGGAAGTTGGTCGTGAGCTCCCAGAAACAAAACCGTGAGGGCCAGAGGGGGGCTCAAAGCGGACAATATCGTGCTACGGCGGAGCTGATCCCGGGATGTGACAATTTGGTATCAGAGCCACTCTGTCGTGTGGTGCGAGTGTGCCGACGAGGACGTCGGGCCCTTAAGGGGGGTGGATTGTAAGATCCCACATCGACCAATGGAGATGGGGTGATGTGCCTTATATGTGCACACCCGCATCCATGTAGCATGAGGCCTTTTGGGTGCTCACTGGCTTCGGAGTTGTAGGAACTTCGAAGTTAAGCGAGTTGGGGGCCAGAGCAATCCCAGGATGGGTGACCCACTGGGAAGTTGGTCGTGAGCTCCCAGAAACAAAACCGTGAGGGCCAGAGAGGGGGGCCCAAAGCGGACAATATCGTGCTACGGCAGAGCCGATCCCGGGATGTGACACTATATGCCTCAAATGGTGTTTTATTTCCAAGTGCTCTAGTAGGACACCTATTGAGCAAGTAGACAGCTGTATGCACAGCTTCTGCCCACAGATAGTAAGGTAATCCTTTCTTATGAAGCATTGCTTTTGCCATTTCCACCACAATCCTATTTTTCCTTTCCACACTCCATTTTGTTGTGGAGTATAGGCCATAGAGAGTTGTCTTTGAATCCCTCCAACTTCACATAACTTGTTGAATTCACTAGATGTGAACTCTCCTTCTCTGTCACTTCTCAAACACTTCACCTTAAAACCACTTTGCAATTCTACCATTGACTTGAATTTTCGAAAGCAATTCAGTGCATCAAATTTGTATCTTTGAAAATAAACCCAGACCATTCTTGTACAGTCATCTATAAAGAGCATGAAATACTTGTTGACAGCAATGGATTCATTTTGCATGGGTCCACACAAATCCACATGAACTAGCTCAAGAGGATTGCTTGCTCTCCATGCTTGGTTCTTTGGAAACCATTCTCAGTGCTGCTTTCCAAACTGACATCCATTACAGACTCCATCAACCTTTTCCATGAATGGCAGTCCATGCACCATATCCTTCTCTTTGAGTTGACTTAGTCCTTTTAGGTGCAGATGACCCAACCTTTTGTGCCACGTCCAAGTAGAGTTAGATACACTTGCCTTTAGTGTAATATGATCATTAGGTAATAGTGCCAAGGGATAACACCTATTCCTTTTCATCTCTACTTTGATTACAAGACACTCTAGTGAAGGACCTTCAAAGATACTGCACAATTTTCCTCCAAATACTAGATAGTAACCTGTTCATCCATTTGGCCCACACTTCCTTGATATATTTTCTGCCTTTGGTAGTATCAATTGCCAATGTGCCCATTCCAGCTCATTTGATTTTGTCAGCAAACTCCCATTTCCAGTCATGTGGTTGCTACACCCACTGTCTATATACTATTCTCCAGTAATATTTGTGGCAGCAATAGTACTATTGGCATAGAATAGGTTTCCAATCACTTCCATTTGATTTGCATAGTTTGCTTTCTGCACATTCTTGCTTGCAGTACACTCCCTAGCAAAATATCCAAATTTAACATAATTGTAACACTTAGGCTTTCCCTTGTATCTGCATTCACCAAAATGAAATTTAGAACACACTTTGCATTGTGGTTTTGAACGTTTTTGACCCACTGTTGATGATGAGTTTTGTGCAAAATTGGTGTGTTGAGGCTTGGAATTTGATTCCTATGGTTTGCCTTTCGGATTCCAATTTTTTTGAGACTTAGACTGACCAGATTGATAACCTCCCTTGTTCTGGCTTTTGGAATTCACAGAAAAAGAGGCCAATGCCTTCTCAGCTGTATCAGTATTATGCAGCTCAAATCGTTGCTCTTGACTTTTTAGAATAGCAATGACTTCCTGTAAATCTACTGTTTCCAGACTTTTTGTATTCTCAATCACCAGACAAATAGGATCATAAACCTTATTTAAGCTAATTAGAACCTTTTGAACGAGCCTTTCATTGGATAGAGATTCACCATATGTTTTCATTTGATTAATCAGCTCATTCAAACGGGTAAGATATGCAGACAAAGATTCATTTTCATGCATCCTAGTATACTCAAACTCACGTCTAAGATTTTGAAGCTTTACTGACCTAACATGGTCACCACCTTGATATTCTCCATATAGCAGATTCCATGCCATTTTAGCTGAATCAGCATTAGCAATGCGAGGGAAGATCTGATCAGAGACTGAGTTCTGAATAATCCCCAGAGCTTTCGCATCCTTCATAAGAATCGCACCCATCTTCTCATCATCTTCCTCTGTAGATGTTTCCTCAGCTGCCTTCTTCTTCTTCGATTCTGGAATTGTAATTCCTTTCTTCACCAGAGCCCACAACCCATATGACTCGAAGATGGTTATCATCTTGATTCTCTAGAATTCATAGTTCTCATTGGAGAAGATCGGAGTTCTTACTTCTGAGCCTCCAAATCCAAACATTGCTAATCTCAGATAACCACAACCAACTTGTTTCAGTTATCAAATGAGCTCCAATCGATCGCCACGAGCTTGAGTAAGCACCGATTCAGCTTGATTTCACAGATTTGAAGAACACCCAGATCCAATTGATCGAATCTGGCTCTAAGGCCATGTTAGTGTTTTGCTATTCAAGCTGGGTTTTGTGTATTTGGTCAGTTAGAGAGAAAAGAAGAAAATGGAGAATACTATTGAATAACTGCTCTGCTTACTTACAAAGTCTGTGAGCAAGGCTTTGTATATTCTCTATGTAAGAAAATGAGCTCACACGGCATGTACTACATGACCGTTAGTTCTGAGCTGGATTCACACAAGCATCAGTGAATCTCAGCCATCCATTTGTCTTAATTCTAGCTCTTGGCTATTTTAGCCTTTACATGATGGAAGCCTTACACTTGTCATTCTCTAGGACTAAGTGAATACACAATTAACACTCTAGGCTGAAAAGAAATCAGACTCACTACTTACAATTCTACAAGTTCTAGTTCATGGAGGTATTTTTGTATGTTCCTGTTTGGACCCAAATTCGGCACACCCAAAACCAAGAGACAAACCCATGATAAAATTGCCTGCCCAGCCCAAAGACTTGAGAAAAATAAAAATAGGATCCAGACAGATTGGGCTTCACGCCAAGAATGTTGAAAACGAAGCTTCAGCCCAAAGAAAGGCCCAAAGAGGAAACTGACAAGATGGGCTTCAAAAGATCAGCCCAGGAATTATTGATTAGGTTCAGACCCAAGGGGATCAAAGACACGCCCACGTGATTGTCTCAATATTGAAGAATCGGCAATTCCAACTAAGTTTAAAATATGAAGGGAACATTTCTGAAACACTGCCGACAGAAGATCAAAAACCCATCTGTGTTCGAGATTTTGATTCAAATCAGTATACCATCTTCCAAGGAATTCACAGACCACGCTTCCTGAGCTAAAAAGCAGAAAATAGGGAACTGTTCAAAGAAATACAAGAGAGAAGAACCAAACCGTCATAAAAAGCCCACACAGACAAATGGCATCGGTTGAATTAGAGAAGTGCCACCCAGAAAACCAGGGAAGAGACTGCTTTAGGAGGTGACTGCTTAGAGTTTGTCTGCCATGACTGATAAAGATCTTGTTTACTTTGCGTTGTAAGAGATCTTTTATGCCGCCCATTATTTTAAAACCACCCCCCCAAAAAAAACAGGTCTCTTATAAAAGACGAAGGCAGGCAAGGAAACAGAGACATCAATACAACAACATCAAAAACATACACTCAAACTCATCAAACAAATGAGAAGACAGCTTTAGATCAGAATTCCAAAGTTCAGACTTAGAAAATAAGTCTTCTGAAAACGAGATCCCCCTCGTTACAAATTTGGTTCAGCAAAAGCCAAGACAAACACAGTTTGAGTTTTCACAAAATATGAAAACCTCAACAAATTTTACAGCATAGTTCCAGCCTGCTAAATTCTCGAGAATAGCCACTTCTGTCCCTTCAAACTGAAGAAGTCGCAGTTCTGCCCACTCAGAAAGTCTCCCAAGGCTTGAAGTAGATTGAAGCTCTGCCAAAATCAAACTTTGGTATCGATTTATAGCTGAAGCCAAGAAGCTAAAGTTGTGGACAGTACAGTCCAGCATAGACGTGCCCAGTCCAGCCTGGATCAAAAGTTTCTACCCAGGCAGAAATGGGATTTCAGCCATCCTGTTTGCCCTTCTAGAGTTGATTTCTCCCTGTTTAATTTTGTAAAAGGCAGTTTTGCCTGAAGCAGTGCTTTATTATTATCTATTCTGGCCAGAACAACCATTTTGATACTGAGATAAATTGTGAAAGTCCTCACCAGTCTGAGGCAAGAAAAGAACTTACTTGGGAGATATTCCTCACCCAAATTCACAATCGTTTGTTTTAGAAGTCAGTAACTTGAGGCGCAAGTTATCCACTCTAAAAATAAGTCTGCTAGAATTTGCATTGCTAGCAGTGGCACGCTCGCACACCAAAGAAAGCTGACTTGTCGACCAACAAGTGGTCTCCAAGCCAGTGGGGAACTTCACCCTTCCACATAAGGAGTTAACCGCGAAAACGGGTGAACAATTTGGCACGCCCGGTGGGACTTCTCAGTATACATATTTTGACAGAATCATCCACAGATTGACAAATACCGGAAGATCTAGTCAAAACACCAGATATGGAGAAAAAGAAGATGGTTCTTAGGGAAGGCCTCGAGTCAGAAGAAAGTGATGCTAGGCATTCTGCCCACGGCAGTACAGGAAGTAGACGTTCCAGGACTGGCTCCAAAAGGATGAGTCAAATAAAGGAGTCAGTACTCCGACAAGAGATCACAGTACAAAGGAGCCAGGACACTCTCGATAACATGACAGCCATGATGCAATGGCAGGTAAACAGACAGTTCCGGAAGGACCGGGAATCCGCCTTGGCTAGAACCCCAAACCCAGATCCTGTAATCCAGTAGTTGGATCTCCCTTATGGCCCTCCGCCAGGATTAATATGGCCATACCAGGAAAATCCCCTAGTTGCACAGATGGCTGGAGTGCCCGACCACAGAGAAATTCGGGCTGGTCCGAGGGAAAGAGCCCTTCCTAATCAAGAGTATGAGGCCCCAGCCCAACCAGACAACCCGGCACTGGCTCAAAACCAGCCGGAACCTCAGCCCATTCCATATCACGCGCCCCCGCTTGATCAACCTCTGGCACTTCTGCCTGAGCCACCGGCAGTATTACCATATAGACCCAGAAGGATGGACCCTAATCCATTCCCTCCACTTGCAAGAGGGAGGAGAGGCCGAGGAGGGAACAACCTTTTTGCTAATCATGACAGGAATAGACAGGGGGCAAACTGGAGGAATCATCCAGAAGTCGAAGAGCAGGAAGAACACAGGGAGGGAGTTCCACCCAGACCACTCAGGGCAGAACCCAGGTTTGATTACGTTCAGCCAGAACAGGGACAAAATTTTCCCCCAGTCAATGCTTTAAATGACGTAGGGGCATTACGAAGAATGGTCAGAGAGATCATGGAACCCGAGGCTAGAAGAGGGGAAAGGCCTACTTACAGAAAGCCATACCCAGCCTACATCGATCAAATACCATTGTCTCCGGGTTTCAAAGTGCCAAACTTCACTTTGTTCAACGGGGAAGACCCCCATGCTTCCTCAGTCGAACATATAGGCAGGTTCTCCGTCCAATGCATAGCTATAGAAAACAACCCTCTGCTGAAATTAAGGCTTTTTGGCAACTCTCTCTCTGGGCAAGCTTTTACCTGGTACACCAGCCTGCCAGCTAACTCTGTTCAAACCTGGGAACAGATGGAAAATGTCTTTCATGATTACTATTACAGGATTCAGCCAGAAGTCACCATCAGTGATCTAGCTGCCCTCAAGCAGAGTGAAGATGAACCGGCGCAAGATTTTATAACCAGGTTCAGAAGGCTCAAGATGAAGTGCCGAATCCCAATGGAAGAAAGACACTTCATCCAGATGGCCCAAGCCGCCCTTAAAATCTCCCTCAGGAAGAGGTTCGACGGGATATTATTCGGAGATCTGGCAGAACTGGCTGATAAGGCATCCAAATATGAAGAGCTACTCAGGGAAGAGCAGCAAAGGAGGAACTCCTCCAAAGGAACATACTACAAAACCCCTTCCTCTTCAGTCCACTTGATCGAGGTGGAATCACAAGAAGACACAGAGGAATCAGAGGAGAAAGAGGTTTCAGTGGCAGAAATAGCAAAGCTAAAACATCCCATTAGTTGCAAGGCCCTCACAAAGCCACCTAAAGACCAAAAGCCGCCACCATTCACAGGAGGATTCGTTCCAAACAAACCAACACAAAACAAGGTTTACTCCTTTGATTTAACCAAGGTCGATGCCTTGTTCGACGAAATGCTACTACAGAAGGCAATAGAAACGCCTCACAGAATACCGAAGCCAGAAGAACTCAAGGGCAGACAGTATTGCAGGTGGCACAACTCTTGGAATCATTCCACCAATAGTTGTGTTGTTTTCAGGGACGTGATACAAGAAGGAATAACGGCAGGAAGGCTTAAACTGGCAGAAAAACCACCATTGGTCATAACGGATCCTTTTCCTCAACCTCAAGTCAATATGGTCAACTTAAATTGGCCAGAACAGAGGAAAACCCAGCCAATCACAGATGCCGGTTGCAGCAGAGGCAGAAGTATCATAAGAGAGACCAGTCAAATACCAAGAGCGACCATCTCGGCTGGGGTAGTGCTCTGCAGTAGGTGCAAATGTGAAACAGAACTAGAGGTGGTTCTAGACAAACAAAATCGGCCCACACCTAGTGTCTTTGACAGGATTGGAACCTCATCCCAAGACAAAACGAGGCAGAAGAGCTGTCTTAAACCTACACAGTACAGCGAGAGGAAGATGGAGCAGCCCAGAAAGGGAATACCAGTCAAGGCACCCGGGAACGAAAAACCCTTGGCAACAATCATAGAAGGAAGATGGTATTCCGTAGGAAGAAGTGGTAGACCAACTCTGGAGCTGACCAGAACTCAGAAAAGGAGAATCCAGAGGCAATACTGCACATATCTTAAGAGCCAGGATAATGCGCAGGTGCGTTCACAACCCAGTCCTGCCAGGAAAGGAAGAAATCCTGAAACACTTCCCCAGACAGAACAGAAAGCTTGCCAGTCAGGAGAATTGCTGAAAACAGAACCACCAGCCAAGTCTTCTATCCATGTAGCCTCGTCGTCCAGCAGCTGTCCTGACACCACGCAGGTACCAGAGAAATCCAGGTCTACCCCGTCACAAGGAGGAGACGACTACGCTGAGGAATATGAAGAAGAGCAGTTAGACTATGAACCTTCTGCAGATGATCAGAAAGAGCCCCTCGAAGTAACAGAACAGGATGACTGGACGGAAGAATATGGGGAAGAATTAATGGAATTTGGTGAGGAATTAGACCCAGAAACAGAAGCTTTTGGCGCAGAACTAGAAGACCTCCTACAGGGTGATCTAGGAATTAACATGGTATTCATCCTACCAGGTGAGTTCAGGGCTACTGAAGGGCAAAAAGGCACTCTGGAAGGGGACGTTTTCTCCCAGGAGAGTTTTGAGTGTAGGTTGGCAGAAGCAGAGGAGCCGCCAGAATCACAAGCAGACGACCCTAGGACAGGCAGAACAGCCAACAAACCAGCTACAGAGCAGCCTTGGTTTACCAAGCCAACCAAAGAAATGGCAAATCACCTCAGACCTTTGTTTATAACGGCAAATCTTGGTGGTATTCCTATTTCCAAGATCATGGTAGATGGAGGTGCAGCCATTAATCTATTACCCCACAGAATGTTGACCAGGTTAGGCAGAACAGAGAAAGATCTGATTCCAACACGGTTGACCGTCACCAACTTCGCTGGGGGCATCACCAAAATACACGGCATCTTAGATGTAGATGTCGTAGTCGGAAGCAAAGAGTTGAGAATAGCATTCTTTGTTATAGACACTACCTCCACCACCTACAATGCACTGCTCGGCAGGGATTGGATTCACCAGAGTCTTTGTATCCCTTCCACCCTCCACCAGCAGTTAGCACTATGGAATGAAGAAGGCTGCATGGAGATTATAGAGGCCGATCCACGGCCATTCCTGCCCTCTGCCATGTGCTTTGAAGCAAGGTATTATCATGATGACCTCGGTCCCTACACTTTCCTTGGAGTCAATCAGAACGGCCGCCCCCATGGTGTCACGGCCCAAAGACTCATTGAAGAAGGCTTAGCCAGTTCTCTGGAGGACTGGAATAGACCTTTTTGTGCTGAACTTCCAGAACTCTGATGTTTAGTCCCAATCAACCGGATAAGGATCGAGCTGCAACAATCCGATCCATCACAAAAAGATTGTTGACATACTGGGAAGAAAGGAGGCTTTTCATACAGAATCCAGCCATCAATATGGCAGAATTCACCCATGAAAGCACAAAAGAACAAGAGGAGGAAATTTTACAGGAGGAAGTATTAGATTTTGCACCAGCAGCACTAGATGACTCCCTGCCAGAAGTAGAGGACCCTCTACAGGAGATAAACTTAGGGACAGAAGAAGATCCAAGGCCTACTTTCATCAGTACACTGTTAAAAGAACCACTCAAGGCTGAACTCACGGCACTTTTGCAGGAGTTCAGAGATTGTTTTGCCTGGCATTATCACGAAATGCCAGGATTGGACAGGCAGTTAGTGGAGCACAAGCTGCCAATTAAAGATGGCTACCTTCCAGTCAAACAGGCCAGAAGAAGAATGTCTATGGACACAGAACTAAAGGTCAAAGAAGAGATAGAAAGGTTGCTCAAGGCAGGATTCATCAGGCCAGCCGTTTATGCCGATTGGTTAGCAAATATTGTACCTGTTCTCAAAAGAAAAACAGGGGCAGTTAGAATCTGCGTAGATTATAGGAATCTGAATGAGGCATCTCCTAAAGACGAATATCCTATGCCAATGGCAGACATGTTAGTGGATGGAGCCGCCCATAACCAGATGCTATCTTTCATGGACGGCAATGCAGGTTATAACCAGATTATGATGGCAGAACAGGACATCCACAAGACAGCCTTTATGTGTCCAGGACATATAGGTGCTTTCGAATATACTGTAATGCCTTTCGGTTTGAAAAATGCAGGAGCTACCTACCAAAGGGCAATGAATTCTATTTTTCATGATATGATAGGACATTCTTTGGAAGTATACATAGATGACGTGGTGATTAAATCCCCTGAGGAAGGAAATCATGTAGCAAGTCTGAAAAAGGCATTCCTGAGAATGAGGCAGCACAAGCTAAAAATGAACCCCAAAAAATGTGTTTTTGGAGTCCAGGCAGGGAATTTCTTAGGATTCTTGGTCCACCAGAGAGGTATAGAGGTTGACAGAAATAAAGCAAAATCCATCATAGAAGCTCTACCACCTCGGAACAAGAAAGAACTTCAAAGTCTCTTAGGAAAAATCAATTTTCTAAGGAGATTCATATCTAATTCTGCAGGAAAAATCCAACCCTTTTCTCCCCTGTTAAGACTAAAGCAGGAACAGACATTCAAATGGGAAGAACAGCACCAACAGGCTTTCCAGGAAATAAAGCATTACCTCTCAAATCCGCCAGTTCTGTCCCCACCGAAAAGGGGCAGACCCCTCAAGCTTTATGTATCTGCATCAGAAGTATCCATTGGAAGTCTGCTAGTTCAAGATAACAAAGAAGGGAAAGAACAGGCAGTCTACTATCTAAGCAGAACATTGACAGAAGTGGAAAGAAGGTATTCCGCGATAGAAAGGCTTTGCCTGGCCTTATATTTCACTGCAGTAAAGCTCAGACACTACATGCTGCCACACACTATTTACATCATTGCCAAAACAGACTTAATCAAATACATGCTAACAAGACCAATGCTGAGGGGCAGAATTGGGAAGTGGACTTTGGCTTTGACAGAATTCACCTTCAGATATGTTCCCCAGAAAGCTGTCAAAGGGCAAGCTGTGGCAGACTTTTTGGCAGATCACCCGGGAGAGGAAATTGAAAACATGGATTCTTTGGACATAGCAAATGCAGATCTGTTAACTAGAGCTCATGTTTGCCTTAACAATCCAATCTACTCGATTCATCTCACACCTTGGAAATTATATTTTGATGGATCGAAGACAGACAAGGCTTCAGGAGCAGGGATTGTTCTGGAAGAACCATTGGGGGTCAGGCATTGCTATTCTTTCCAGCTAGATTTCCAATGCACCAACAACAGGGCCGAATATGAGGCTTTGATTATAGGGCTCGAAATATTGGTAGAATTAGGAGTCCAGTCCGTGGAAATCTTGGGAGATTCCATGCTTGTCCTAAAACAGATTGCTGGAGAGTATAAGTGTCTGAATCCCTCTCTGGCTGTATATCTAGTGGCAGCTAGAAATCTGCTAACAGAATTTAGAGAAGCTACTTGGGAGCACATCCCGAGGGAGAAGAACTTCGCAGCCAATGAACTGGCTCAGGTAGCATCAGGCATACAAATGCCTGAAGACTGCGTCCAGAGGATCATCAAGGTAGGAAGGAAAAGTCTACCGTCAGTTCTAACTAGAGGAATGGAGATAGAAGTCAATTCTGCCTTGATTACTAAAAACGATTGGAGGGAACCTATCATGACTTACTTGCAGTACCCCACTCTACCCTCTGAGAAGAAAGTCAGAATCATGGCTACAAACTATCTCATGTGGAATGAAGATTTGGTCCGAAAAAGAAAGGATGAGGTGCTATTAAGGTGCCTCGGAAAGACAGAATATATGAAAGTCATGGGAGAAACCCATGAAGGGGTCTGTGGGGCTCACCAAGGAGGAAGAAAGATGTGCTGGTTGATTAGAAGGTATGGCTACTTCTGGCCAACCATGTTGAAGGATTGCATCAACTATTCCAAGGGATGTGAAGCTTGTCAAAGACACGGCCCAATCCAGCGGGCTCCTTCAGTCCCCATGAATCCAGTAGTGAAACCATGGCCTTTTAGGGGATGGGCAATGGATCTCATTGGCAAAATCTATCCAGCCAGCAGCCAGCAGCATTGTTTTATCATTGTTGCTACAGACTATTTCACCAAATGGGTAGAAGCCAAGCCAATCAAAACCACAACTTCTCAAGAGATCATCACCTTTATAGAAGAACAGATCATACAGAGATTCGGCATTCCAGAATCGATCACAACTGATAGGGGTTCTTCTTTCATATCTAGGGATATGCTAGATATGGCAGAAACATTCAAATTCAAGTTGCTTCAATCTACCCCCTATTATGCTCAAGCTAATGGACAGGCAGAATCAAGTAACAAGGTGATTATCAATATCATCAGAAAAATGCTGGAGAAGAATCCGAAGCAATGGCATGAGAAGTTGTCAGAAACTTTGTGGGCATACAGAACTTCAAATAGAGAAGCAACCGGCATGACTCCCTATGCTCTGACCTACGGCCATGATGCAATTCTGCCCATGGAGATAGCAGTCCAGTCTCTTAGAATTGCTCACCAGCACGATCTCACAGGAGAAGATTACTCTCAAGCCATGCTACTTGAATTAGAAGGATTGGATGCAAGCAGGATTGACACCCTCAACAAACTCTTGGCAGGAAAACAGGCTGTGTCAAGGGCATACAACAAAAGAGTCAGAGATAAGAGTTTTGAAGAGGGGGAAATAGTCTAGAAGGCAATTCTGCCCCTTGGAACACACATAGCTGGATATGGAAAATGGTCACCTACATGGGAAGGCCCTTTTATAATTAACCAAATCCTCGGAATGGGGGCATACAAGTTGTAGGACCGAGATGGAGTTGTTCATTTTGCCCCAATCAATGGTAAATGGTTAAAGAAGTTCTATCCAACCATGTGGGATTCACAGGCTGTACAAACGGATCCTGGGATAGAAGAGGAACAAGATTGACCCTTTTGTTTCTTGAAAAGGAATCTTGTTTAGATTTGTTTTTACTTTAAAGTTGTCCAGCTTTTACTTTCACAACCATGTCCGGTCATTGCATCAAGAATAAAAGGCAGTAAAAATGCTTTGAAAGCTTATATAAAAATAGCCGCCTTCGCGGCAAATTATTCAAACAAGAGAAAGAAGAAGCTAAAATCCTAGCTTTCTAGGAGTCTCCTGCAGGTTTGCTTTCTTGACAGACAATTCTTTCTGGAGCAGCACCCCCTGGTGAATTGAAGCCTCTGCAATTTCCAAGGCTGGCCTAGAAGCTGCAACCATACTCTGCACAAGAAAGGTGGCTTTGGTTTTGGAACTTAGCCCAGCCCCAAGCTTGTTCTGCACCTCCCTACACTCTGCCAGTTGCTTTTGGAGTTCTTCAATCTGCTTCTCCAACTTATCCGCGGTAGCCTTGGCCTCCTTATATCCAGCCACCATCTGATCCAGTTTTGTTTTCTGCCTAGCAAAGTCAGCCAGATTGGCTTCATGTGTGGCCTTACAGAACTCAGAAGTTTTGAACGTAGGCCTAAGATCTTCATAGCGATCATGCAGATTAAGCACATCCCTGGCCAGGCTTAGGCCCATCTCAAGAATAGGCCTCGGAGCCATGTTCTGTCTATGCAGCAGATCCAGGTCCTTCATCAGCTGATCTAGAGCCCCTGTATCTTCATCAAATTCCAGCTCAGTGGACTGCCAGATTTTTAACCTCTCCATGGCCTCCTGCACTGCTCTAGATTTTGCCTTGCTCGGAGGAGAGCTGAGTTTCTCCAGCCTCTCCAGTTGAGCATCCAGATCCATGGCTTCAAATTCTTCCAGCTCTGGATCAGCAAAAGAGGCCGTGGCAGATGATCCTGGAAAGGAATGAATAGGCATCTGCAGAGGAGGACATAAGTTAAAAACCAGACAGAAAGTAGAAAATAAAGGAGGCTCAAAGTTATAAAAACTTACAGCGACAATGGGAGGTTTTAGGGGGCTGGATATCGCAGCCAGAGCACCAGTAGCCCTAGGCACTTCCACCTGGAAAGACTACAACTGTTAGAACAGACAGGACAGACAGAACAGCAGGAAAACATGAACAGTCAAGGAGGAAAATTACCACAACCACAGGAGCAGTTGCAGTCGTTCCCACCTCAGCCTCCGGAACCACAACAGTCAATTCTGCCTGGTCCACGGGGTCTGATGCAGATGGCCCCACCTGATCCTCGGCCTCTGGAGCGGCAGTAGAGTGTTCTGCCTCAGCATCCTCAAAGAGAGCCAGTTCTGAGCTGGTCAGCTCAGCCTTTGGTCCCCCTTGTTGCTTCTGCGCCAAGGCAATGCTCTCTGCAATCACCTCAGCAGGAATCTCCTCCTGCAGAACAGGGGTCAGAACGAAAGAAACAGGGCAAGAAGGAAACTGATGCGAAAATCGTAGAAATAAAACCTACCTCTTCTTCCACCACTGCCGTTTTGTTCTGAGGCATTTCTTCCAGCTCTTCCAACTCTTTCTCCTGCTCCACCTCCTCAAAGGCTTCCCGCAGCTCTTCATCCGTCCCAGAGGTAGTGGTGGGGACTGCTCCCGTTTCTTCCACAGCGACATACTCCTCCTCACTCTTCTTTTTAGGTTTTTTCAGCTTGGTAGGAGGAGGGGAAGGACTTCCAGCTGCACAGAACAAAAGCAGTATTAGGGAAAAGAAGGCAAGACAGAATAAACTTAAAGAAAAAGGGTTGGAACATCATGAGCTTACCCGAAATACCAGGCCGAATGATATTGTCCGAAGAAGGGACAGGCCCTTTCCTTTTTCTTCTGCCAGAAAGAGCAGCCTCGGCAGGTGTTTGTTCTGTCTGGACCTCATCTCCTTCATCTGCAGAGGGAAGCTCCAAGTCCCCGGCAGCAATGACAGAAGAGACTGCACCAAGGCATTAGACATTAGAAACCAATCCAGCTGGAAGGGACAGAATAGAACTCAAAGAAAAAACTTACCAATCACTTCTCCAGCATGAATAGACTGCCCACCTACGCTGGTCAAAGAAGGATCTAAAGCAGGCAGAAAATATGTTAGAGATCGAGAACCAAGACAGAACAAAATCACAAGACAGAATTAGATGTCTACCTTCTACGATCTGCGCATTGATACCTTTGATGGTCTGGATCAAGTGCGCTCTGGCATCCCCATCCGCAAAAATGTGCCAGTTCTCCCAACCTTCAAAAAGCATTTTGAGAGCAGTGACAGAAGCTGGCAGACTCTGGAATCTGGCGTGCCACCAGGCATCAAAATCGGCGGAACTGCAGGAATTTGGTTCCCACGAGGGATAGAGGGCATCTGTGCTATTATTGATCTTATTTACTGCACACCGGGCATCTTTGTGCACCTCCAGATCGTCTGCATCCCTCCAAGAAGAGGCCCGATTGCAACTCCGGTAGGATTTCAGCGGAATAAGCTGAGGACAGCCAAGCTGCCTTGCACAAAAGTTAGGATGATAAACTTCTGCCCCCAGATGATAGTTGGGAGGTTTGCCCCCACCATGAGGCAGATCTCTAGGCAGAGTAATGCTCAAAAACTTCCTCCTGAAGTCTGTTCTGGTAGCCTCATCTTCTGGCTCCTTCTCAAAAAGCCGGAACCCAGTCTGGAACCAGGGATAGGTCCTTCTGATCACCACTTGCCACTGAGCAGCCGACCTCTTGGTACAATGCCTGAAGAGCATCAAATACTCCTCAAGAGAGCGCTTAGGCACTTCTGCCGACATCAGAGGGAGAGCCAGAACTTGGTCTTCAGGCAGAACTATGTCGGGGAACCTCAACTCAGGGAAATATACCTGCAGCCAGATCTGGATCATCCAGAATGCGCCAGGGGCAGACAGGTTCAGCGGATTTTCCAGAGTGGCGGAATGCAGATTCTTGAAAAGGTGGGCCAGAACTGTTGCTCCAAGCCCCACATCAGTGTGATTGTGAAGAGCTTCTGCCAGATGTCTATACTCAAGCAGAACTGCAGAGGACCGATTGGGGAAAACGAATCGGTTCAGCCAATACAGAAGAAACAACATATGTTGCTGGTCCTTGTCCTTCTCAGCACTGAATTTCTTCAGATAGTTGGAGAAGGAGCAGTTCTGGTTGATCACAGCTGGGGGGATAACAAAGGGGGTGGCCACTTTCTCTTGATTCCTCCGCCTGTGATAATCTCCAACAGCATCAACAGGTCTGCCATGGGGCCTAAACCCAAAAATCTGAGCCATATCCAGCAGAGTTGGAGCCATGGGACCCACACGAAAATCAAATGTGTTGCTGGCAGAATTCCAGAAACACAGGGCAGCAGCAAGCAGGTTCTCATCTCTGTTAATCGACTGCTTGGACAGAAGAATGGCGTCATAAATCCCAGCTCTCCTCCAGTGACCCCCATATCTCGGGAGAAGTCTGTCAATCCAGTCTACCCATTTGACGGAACTGTTCCTCACTTCGCTGGACGGGAAAGATCGACTCAGATTCTTGCTAACCCAAGAATGATGGGCCAGGGCAGAAGAGCTCCCAAAACACAAAGGAGCCTCCGCATCCTTTTTTAGCAATTCTGCCATCTCAGCTGGAACAGGACCAAACCAATGAGGCCCTAACACCAGGGTGTTCTCGAACAGATGAAGGACATTCTCGTCCAGATTTTTTTGAGCAAAAGGGTGAAGCTTGCTCCTGACCTCTATCGCGTGGGCATCAATCCCGCTCCTAGTGATGTAATCGGGAGGAATTGGAGCAGAGGAGGATTGAGCACGGGACCCTGGAGAAGACATTTCTGATTCGAAGGCAGAAACAGAAGAAGAAAAGGTTTGAAGGAAAATATGGAGATCTCGAAAGAAGCTCGCAGGAACGAGAGTTGGAAGGTTTAGGGTTTTTCAGAGGCTATGAATTTGAATTTCTTTTAAAGAAAAGCTCGAGAACGTGGGAAGAGGAAGATGGGACGACACCTGATGATTATTAGCTAGTAACTAGCCGTTTTCCCACGAACTCTAGTTCGTAGCAAGCAGACGTGGCAGACGTGGGCGAAAAGACGGAAGAAACTGGCGCGCGAATTAATTGGCAAAACATTAAGTCTAAAACCGTCCAAAAACGATTCAGACTTAATGGGGGCATTGTTTGGACCCAAATTCGGCACACCCAAAACCAAGAGACAAACCCATGATAAAATTGTCTGCCCAGCCCAAAGACTTGAGAAAAATAAAAATAGGATCCAGACAGATTGGGCTTCACGCCAAGAATGTTGAAAACGAAGCTTCAGCCCAAAGAAAGGCCCAAAGAGGAAACTGACAAGATGGGCTTCAAAAGATCAGCCTAGGAATTATTGATTAGGTTCAGACCCAAGGGGATCAAAGACACGCCCACGTGATTGTCTCAATATTGAAGAATCGGCAATTCCAACTAAGTTTAAAATATGAAGGGAACATTTCTGAAACACTGCCGACAGAAGATCAAAAACCCATCTGTGTTCGAGATTTTGATTCAAATCAGTATACCATCTTCCAAGGAATTCACAGACCACGCTTCCTGAGCTAAAAAGCAGAAAATAGGGAACTGTTCAAAGAAATACAAGAGAGAAGAACCAAACCGTCATAAAAAGCCCACACAGACAAATGGCATCGGTTGAATTAGAGAAGTGCCACCCAGAAAACCAGGGAAGAGACTGCTTTAGGAGGTGACTGCTTAGAGTTTGTCTGCCATGACTGATAAAGATCTTGTTTACTTTGCGTTGTAAGAGATCTTTTATGCCGCCCATTATTTTAAAACCACCCCCCCAAAAAAAACAGGTCTCTTATAAAAGACGAAGGCAGGCAAGGAAGCAGAGACATCAATACAACAACATCAAAAACATACACTCAAACTCATCAAACAAATGAGAAGACAGCTTTAGATCAGAATTCCAAAGTTCAGACTTAGAAAATAAGTCTTCTGAAAACGAGATCCCCCTCGTTACAAATTTGGTTCAGCAAAAGCCAAGACAAACACAGTTTGAGTTTTCACAAAATATGAAAACCTCAACAAATTTTACAGCATAGTTCCAGCCTGCTAAATTCTCGAGAATAGCCACTTCTGTCCCTTCAAACTGAAGAAGTCGCAGTTCTGCCCACTCAGAAAGTCTCCCAAGGCTTGAAGTAGATTGAAGCTCTGCCAAAATCAAACTTTGGTATCGATTTATAGCTGAAGCCAAGAAGCTAAAGTTGTGGACAGTACAGTCCAGCATAGACGTGCCCAGTCCAGCCTGGATCAAAAGTTTCTACCCAGGCAGAAATGGGATTTCAGCCATCCTGTTTGCCCTTCTAGAGTTGATTTCTCCCTGTTTAATTTTGTAAAAGGCAGTTCTGCCTGAAGCAGTGCTTTATTATTATCTATTCTGGCCAGAACAACCATTTTGATACTGAGATAAATTGTGAAAGTCCTCACCAGTCTGAGGCAAGAAAAGAACTTACTTGGGAGATATTCCTCACCCAAATTCACAATCGTTTGTTTTAGAAGTCAGTAACTTGAGGCGCAAGTTATCCACTCTAAAAATAAGTCTGCTAGAATTTGCATTGCTAGCAGTGGCACGCTCGCACACCAAAGAAAGCTGACTTGTCGACCAACAAGTGGTCTCCAAGCCAGTGGGGAACTTCACCCTTCCACATAAGGAGTTAACCGCGAAAACGGGTGAACAGTTCCAGGTATACCAATTGGTTAGTGTATCATCCAATATACATAGGATATATGGAAATATTTTACTCCTAGCTAGCTGGTGTACTCGGAACATACAAAAAATTACCATTAATTACTACAATATTACACTTTTTTCTTTTGTGCTCTTTGAGCTTAAAGACACAAATATTTGTGTTTATTTTCAATAACCACGGTGCAACCCTATTTTAATAGTTTTGTTTATAGGAGTTTCCATTGGTTATTATAGTCAATAAATCTGTTTAACTATTTTTACATGAGGAAAATGAATAATTCTTATCTTACTAAGGCCCCGTTTGGGATTGCTTTTTTTGGCCAAAAACCTGCTTCACTTTAAAGTTAAGCAGTTTAAGGTGTTTGAAATAAAATATCTCGATTATTTTAAAAGCAGTGGCCTTTTGACAGCAGCTTTTAAAAGCAGGCTCTGGGTTGCTTTTCAAAGCTGCTTTCAAAAGAAGTAGAGATGAACTCTTAATGAATTTTTTTAATTCCCAAAATACCATCATTCATTTTAAAAAATGACACCACATCCACTTCCATATCCAATTCCACCACTTGCACCACCACATTCACTACCTCCACAACCACCGCACACCACCAACACATCTTCTCTCTCATCCTC
>NC_034014.1:21163456-21170279 GCF_000346465.2 Prunus persica
ACTTTGAGTATGTTTATAATGATACTGCGATTGAATGCACTTCCAGTAGGTCAACGGCAACATTAACTTATAATAATATCTTTAGAAAAGAGGCATGGCAAACAGGTTTAGTTAAAGCTCAATTCGCTAATAAAAGCATGATACCTGTCAAGCATCCACATGGTTTTCCATATACTCCACACATTTGTCCATGTATCTATCATGGAGGTCCTTATCTTGAAATAGCACACTATGGGGTCGTTTGGTACACAGGCTTGGTTTGGACTGGCTTGGATTAAATTTAGTACCACGTTTGTTTCATTTAATTCTAGTCTTAGATGGGATTGCTAATACCGGGCCCACCAAAAACACCTCCTTAGGAGGGGACTACTAATCCCATGTAAAAAGGGAGGATTAGCTAATCCTATGTTTACCAATGTATGAGATGCATATATTATATTGTAATACTAATAACATATATTACTATTATTATTATTATTACATACACATATACTATAATGTACATATATACATGTATATACACATATACAAGTATATATATACACATATATACATATATAATATATATAAATACATATAGATATATACACATATATTATTATTATAATATACTCATATACACATACATAGTAATATTATAATAATAGCATACATGTATACATGTATATATGTATACATGTATATATAAACACATATATATACATATATAATATATAAATACATATAGATATATACACGTATATTATTATTATAATATACCCATATACACATGCATATTAATATTATAATAATAGCATACATGTATATATGTAGTATATATTATTATAATACATATATATAAGTATATATACATATATGTGTATATATTATACCCATGTATGTATTATAATATACATATACACACGTATATAGACATATACATTATATATTTATACTATATGTATATATATTATAATATACATATATACACGTATATACATGTATATTATTATTATAACATACCCATATATATTATCTATTATAATATACATATGTATATGTATATGTATTATACCCATGTATATATTATAATATATAGATACACCTATATACACATATATTATATACATGTATATACGTATATATATACATATATTATAATATATAATATATATACATATATTATATATACATATGTATTTTGTAATATATATATAATATATATGTATATATACATACATATATAATATACATATATACACATATATACATGTATATTATTATTATTATTATTATTATAACATACCCATATATATATTATATATTATAATATACATACATATATATATAAATATATGTATATATGTATTATACCCATGTAAATTATAATATACATATATACACCTATATACACTTATATATATGTATGTACGTTTATATTATTTAAAATATATAATATTATTATAATATACTTATATACATGTATATACATACACCAAATGCAGGATAAGTGTTATCCAACTTAGACCAAGCCAAGCCAAGCCAAGTCAGTCCCTAAGCATAGTCCATGCCAAGACAGTCCTGTGTACTAAACGAGCCCTATATTCTTTGGCTCCATCTCTGTAATCCTTCCCTTCCTCATCCACCACAACCAAATTCAGAGACTCGTCCAACGATTTCCTGGTAAATGATCCATCTTCTTCATTTCTCGGAACTTCAATTCCAATCTTCTTGTCCCAAAACCTAGCAATTAGCCCTTGGTCATACAAGAAGGGCAACATGATAAGAGGACGTCCATATTGGAGTACCTCTATGAGTGAACTCCAACATCAATGAGTCAAAAACCCCCCAATTGAGTCGTGAGCCAATATCTTGGTTTGAGGTGCCCAAGTTGTCCAAACCAGTCCACGACCCTTGGTTCGCTCCTCGAACCCATCTGGTAGCTTCACCGAGTCACTGTCTCCTGACCAACTAGGTGTCCTCAGGACCCAAAAGAAGGGCAACCCAGATAGCTCCAATCCAAGAGCCAACTCGGTGAAGTCTTCTTGGCTTAAGTTAAGCTCACTTCCAAGGGCAATGTAAACTACAGTTCCATTCTCTTGTTTGTCCAACCACTGATAAATTCTAGACCAATCTTCTTTGTCTTCTCTAGTTTGAACCAAAGGTGGCAATAAGCCTATTGGAACCACAGGAAATTGTTGAAGCTCTTGTAGCAAATCGAGCCACTCACCCTCAATCTCTCTACAACTTCGAATCAAATAGACTTGACAACCTTGGACCGTCGACTGCACACGAAACAAATCCGAAACACCGGAAGCGTTTTGTTTCGTAGCGTCAAACAGTTTCTTGGCCTCAAAAGACCTAAAAACCAAATTTGAAGGGAAAGGGATCCATTCGGGAGGGACAGTGAAGTGCTCTGGTAGTGTTCTAACACCATAGCGATCTAGTCCCTCCGGTGATGTTGGTCCAATAAAACATAGAGTGGATGCGTTGAAAATACTGAAATGTGCTCGTGAAATGCCTAGGCTAGAAGCTATAGGTGGTAGCCAGTGAGGGGCAAAGTCGTGAATAATCCAATCCGGCTTGTGAGTTTGTAGGAAATTGGAAATACCTTGTTCGAGTCCATCATGAGCTATTTTGAGGTATGGGATTATGTGGTATGGCACGTCCATAGTGGCCTCTGCATTCTCCGGCAGATTTTCGACACGTGGCAGCGGGATCTGCACTAAATTGATCAAAGGGGTTAAGTGTTGAGGGATTTTGGGGAGGCGTTGGATGTTTCGTGGGGTGGATATGAAGGAAACTTTGTGACCTCTTCGAGCTACGTGCTTGGCAACCTCAAAAAATGGAATTATGTGACCAAAGGCCAGCCATGGAAACACGGCTATGTGAAGCTTCTTAGGCTCAGTTGTGGAGCTCATGGTGGTGGAGGTGCTCATATGGGAACCTCTCTCTCTCTCTCTCTCTCTCTCTCTCTCTCTCTCTCTCTCTCTCTTTGCGTATTATGGGCGCAACTTGTAGGACAACATCATGCATTGATGAATTTGTAGGCCTGACCCCGAGAGTCGTGTTGTCTTTCGTTACCTATTTTTTCCCTTCCATTCAATCCAATATCAGTAATTTCTTTCTTCGCTCATTGATATAGAAAACAAAACTCTACCAAGAAAATTTGTAATTATAACTGTCACATCGATGAGTCAAGCACATGCCTTGAACATTTTATATCTTTGATTTTTCTTTCATATTTTGTAATAGATCGCCTGGAAGGGACAAAAAAGACATCTTATTCTTTCTTCAACAATTTCTAATCTCTAATGGACCTCTCACTACAATGAAAAAGATTTTTAACGACATGCAATGTATGTTATTAAAGGGTATACACATTATTTTGTCATATAGTAGGTCTAGTTTTCTAGGCGTAACATAAGTTTTCAAATAAATTTTTTTAGAAAAATGATGAGAATAATAGTAAGAATGCACAAGTCAAATTTGCTTTTTTTCCCCTTCACATATATTCGCAAATAAACAGATCAAGTGTGTGGGATTTTGCCATGCTGGTGGTGGATGATGAAGATTGATGGATTTTCCAAGTTAATTTCACTTCACCCCATAAATCAAAAAAAAAACCAAAACTGGATGTAACAAGACTTCTGCAAATACTAAAATACCCTTCATGTATTTGAATATTTTTTGGATTCTTACACCTTAATTTTTATCCATTATTAAAATTAAAATTAAAAAACCCTAACCCTACTCATCATCATATGCATCGTACTCCCGCCAATAAAAAAAACAAAAAAGATGCTTCCTGCCCAATATCCTCCATCCATTGTTAATTTCTATATCTAAGAAGACTATCCAAGTAGTTAATTTATGAATTGATTATAATATGCGAAAGTGTCTGATGTCAAAGAAGACGAGCCCATGAAGGAAGAGGAGGGAGATGTTGACGAGGTTGATGAGGAAAAGGAGAAAAAACAAGAAAATGGAAAGGATATAGGTTCACGCACCATTTGAATTTGACAAATATTCCAATGATAATACCACCTCAGAAAGGTCAACAAAAAAAAAAATTAAAAAAACACTCAGTAATCAAATGAAATAAGTAAACAAGTACAAACATACGTAATTTTATTACCACAACTCAAATAAAGCAGCAAAACTCCAAGAACTAGAACAAGAGATCAATGAGATTTCTCAATAAGAGGAACGCTAACGACCTTCTTTCTGACATTTTCTTTTGGACTTTTTTTTTTCTCCTCATGATAAGTGTCATTTTTCTTATACTTAAAACAATGTTACTAATGCATCACACAAGTTAGTTTTTATTTTCCAAATTTACCCTTATTAAATGTATTAGCTTTATTGTTTTTTTTTTCAATTGCTCTAAATATTTTTGCAACTTTCTTACTACCTTGTAAATAATTAAATACGAAAAAGCGTAATTTTGTTTTATAAAAAAAAGTATGTTTCATGATATTGCTATCGTCTTTCCTTTGTGGAAGATTATGCTAATAACTCATGAAAAAGTTGGGTTCCCTAATAAAGGCTTGCTATCGGGGCACCTCCCTTGATCCAACTTGAGCCCAGGGAACAAAACATTATCGGCTAGGTACTTGTCCAATCTTTTTCATCTTCTTGTCACCAAGGTCTAAAATATCAATGGTTTCAGAAATATCAGCGGTCTAAAACACGGAAATATTGGGAAATTATCGATATCGATAAAAATTGAATAAAAACCACGAAAATTGTAAGAAAAACTTAGAAATTTTTCTTGAAACTTCGGAAGATGTTTATTTAGTCAATTATCTATTACTTTATCACAAAAAATGGGAAGGAAATGCATTGCATGATGAGTTTAACTGATTAAGTTTATTATATAGCGAGTTGACAAACATTGCGAGTGTAGAAAATATATAGTAATTAATAAAAGAAGATTAAACACACCATAATAATTTATTTATAATGATTCTACAATATTTTACACTCTATACATTGCATGGTAAGATACATGAGTGACTTAGTACCACATAGAGTTCCCATAAAGTTCGAATTTGAGTTATTTATACTAACACCCCCTCAAGTTTTTGGCTTATTCACAAAACTCCTTAAGGTTTTAGAAATTACAAGAACCATGAGGTTTTAAATTGTTTTCACAAAATTTATTTTCATTGATTTTTCATCCAAAGATTGATGATTTTATACAAAAACATTCTCCAAATGACAAAGTTGACATTTGATATTAGATTGCATATACTTCATTGAGGTTAATTTTTTCATTTGCATAAGCTTTTTTCAATGAAATCATCAATTTTTGGACAAATAATCAACGAAAAGGGGTTTTGTGAAAATAAACTGAAACCTTAGGGGGGTGTTCTTGTAATTTTTGAGACTTGAGGGGGTTTTGTGTAAACACAATAAACCTCAGGAGGTGTGTAAATAACTCTTCAAATTTTTCATTGTCTTCGTCATTTCGATATTATCGATATTACAGCGATATTATAGCCAAATATTGCTGAAGCGTGAGAGAAATTATCGACGTTGATATTTTCCGATATTATCGATACTTATACGATATGTGTATTGATATGTTCCAAAATATCTTAGACCTGAAAAAATGATAATATCCTCGATATTTCGTCGATATTATCAATATTCTAGTCCTTGCTTGCAACGGATGTGAGGGTAGATTTTGAGACAGTATAGAGAAAAAACTTTGTTCACTATACAAAGTTTGGCCGGATGTAGCTTTGTATAGAGAAAAAAACTAGTGTCAGCATTTATCTAAAACTACCCAAAAGAAGTGTGGACGTGAACAGATCATTAAACAAGACACTTTTTTTTGGGATGAAATAAACAAGACACTTTGATGTAGGGACTTATTTGTATTTCCCAAAAAGGGCTGGGTGTCCCAAATTTTCTTTCAAGGAATGCATTTTCACACTAATATTATCATAATTCTTGTTCATTTCATGCATCCAACCAGAGTTTTTCCAATGTTACATTTGATATTAGATAGAAAGGAATCTCCCAATGCAAGGATCAATTCAAAGCCAATACAAACCTGTCACTCTTCGTTTCAGCAGACATTGGGTCAAATAGGAAGAACGTGTCAAGCCTTTCCATCCCACCAAAGTCTCTGATTCCAGGTAGTCATCAAAGTTGAATTTCTTAGATGTCATGAATAAACCAGCTAATGCCTTTTCCATGCAGAGAATAATTTTTTTTCTAAATGTAAACATATGACGAATTAGGATGGGAAAAAGAACAAAATTTTCTCTGCAGTGATAACATTAGAACAAGGATATCATGTGCAAATCTCAGTAAGAAAAAGACATAAATAACATGGGTAAGGGATGGGTGAGTTACCAATAGATATCATCACAGAGTCGGAACTCTGAACCACCACAAAAGTTATATATTGTCAACCTACTGCAGAGTGAAGTTCATAGTGTAGAGCTTTATTAAAGTCTTTGTCTATATCAGTAACTCTAATAAATTTATATTAAATTTGGGTTTTTTTTCCTTCAAATTCATTTTTTCTTACCTACAACCCATTTTTTTTAAAAATAAATTTAATCTAATTTTTATAAGTAAAACTCGATAACTAGGATCCACCTAAGCAAGTTATCTAATCAAGCTTAACATATTAAATGTTATATTTTTTGAATTCTTAAAATACCCCTAATTGCATTTTAACGTTTTTTTTCCCTACAAATTGTTTGCTATTCAATGCCATAATGGTGTTTCAATTTTGCAAAAGTTTTGTGGGTCAGTTTTACGTATAATTAAAACTTGGTGTGCAATTAGTGTCGTATGTTTTTGAAATGGAAAATGCTAGGGA